>NC_055673.1:505000-517500 GCF_017976325.1 Chelmon rostratus | reverse complement strand
GAGCGTGTTGCCATGGAAACCTTGACGCTCTCGGCGAGGCGTTTGGACATGTCGGAGGACAGCTGGTAGCGGATCATTGGACATTTCTTCAGAGCGAGCAGGACGGACGTCAGACCCTGAGTACAGCGAGACAACATGGAGGACTCCCAGCTCCGACCCTGAAACACACACACGTCACATCTATGAAGGGTACGAGTGACTCCGCCCTCTCTCCTCCAGCGCCCCCATCCTCGCTGTGGACCACTGACCCTCGTGATACTATCACCTGCTACCAATCCACCTGTTCACCTGTGGAACGTTCCAGACAGGTGTTTAAAAGAGACCAAACAGACTCAGAACACTTCCTGTGTCACCTGCTGACTCGTCATCACAGCGTTTCTTACCCTGGCCACTCCCTGCAGGTTGAGGGAGAACAGGTGAGGATTCACAGCGATGAAGTCTCCATAAAACTCCTGCAGAGAGACACAGACACGCACACACACACACACACACACACACACACACATCAACATCTCGATTGATGCACTAATTATGTCCTTAAAGGTCCAGTGTGGAGGATTTAGTGACATCTAGTGGGGAGGAGGCAGACTGCAACTGAACAGCCGCCACCCTCCCCATCTCTCTCTACAGTCAGGGTTTGTTTTGTCCTCTCTGGGCTCCTGTAGAAACATGGTGGACTCTGTGAAGACGAGCTTATTCTCAGGTAGATTCTTATTTCAGGTGATTCTACAATGATGAAAACACACTGACGAACATTATCTCACATTTCTGCTCACAGACCCTCCACGCTGCACCTTTAACCAGTAAATTAATACAGTACAGGATTAATAGATATCGATCGAGTCGGTGCGTGACTGATTAAAGTGACTGACAGCTGCAGCAGGTCTCCACAGATGTGTGTGTGGTTCAGACGGGTCACACCTGAGACTCACCTGGACTTCAGCCACCACTTCCTGTTCATCAGCCTCAGCCAGAGCTTTGATCTCACTCTTACTGATGACGTTACTGAAGTCTGAAACACACACACACACACACACACAGCAGATGTGATTGTGTAACGACGGACACAGTATACTGTATTCATGTACTTGTACTCATAGCACTCCTGTGACGCAGCGTGGTGTTAACCACGGCAGGAGGAGGAGGAGCTCTGTCAGCAGTCTGGAGACGTTTTCGGATAAATAACGTCAACAAGATGCTTCACTGACACTGAAAAAAGATGCTCTACTGCGTCACAACTGTCCTCCATCAGAGGGTAAACTGTCTGTGTGAGCACGTTAGCACTGTAACAGTAATATTAGGTACTCATCAGTACTCTGTATCAGCCAGTACCCAAATGTAAGTATTTGTATTCTGTTATCTATTAATGTATCTTTACATTCAGCTGCAGCCTCAGTTTCAGTGTCAGAAAAGAAACAGAACAGAAGTGTTTGTGAGGAGGGACACAGCAGAGGACGTGGGACAGTCCCCCTGTAACGCTGGTGCATGATGGGTTTTCAAGTCAACTGGAGCCCCATTTCGTTTTTTAGCCTGTATTTATTTATATCTCCATTCAGTCTGCTGATTTAGCTGTTAGCAGCTCCTGCTAGCAGCTCCTGCTAGCAGCTCCTGCTAGCAGCTCCAGTTAGCAGCTCCTGCTACCAGCTCCTGTTAGCAGCTCCTGCTAGCAGCTCCTGTTAGCAGCTCCTGTTAGCAGCTCCTGCTAGCAGCGCCTGTTAGCAGCGCCTGTTAGCAGCTCCTGCTAGCAGCTCCTGTTAGCAGCGCCTGTTAGCAGCGCCTGTTAGCAGCTCCTGCTAGCAGCTCCTGTTAGCAGCTCCTGTTAGCAGCTCCTGCTAGCAGCTCCTGTTAGCAGCGCCTGTTAGCAGCGCCTGTTAGCAGCGCCTGTTAGCAACTCCTGTTAGCAGCTCCTGCTAGCAGCTCCTGTTGGCAGCGCCTGTTAGCAGCTCCTGTTAGCAGCGCCTGTTAGCAGCTCCTGCTAGCAGGTCCTGTTAGCAGCTCCTGCTAGCAGTCGCTCATGGATGTACAGACAACCATCACAGGATCTCTCGGGTTTTGATTTGTCTGTTTTTCTCTTGTTTCTCAGTGGATTTCTGGAGGTTCATTCTGATTGGACATCAGAGATAATGATCTCCACAGGAAGTGAAGTCACACTGAATGAGATCAACAAGTGTTTCATGTCTGTGTGTTAACATGTGACCCAGTTATGCGTCTGAGAAGAAGCTTTAAGTGTCCCTCTGTGTCCTCCTGCTGTGACAGTTCAAGTCTCTCACAGATGAAGTAGACGCTGTACTTTGGTCTCCTCAGCTCCTGGATCAGATGTTCCACGTTCTCCTGCAGAGTAAACACAAACAAACACTGACTACCAGAACTCTCATGATCATAAATGAGAAATGAGTCAGTCAGCAGGTTTTGTACCTTAGTGGGTCGGAGGAAGCAGATGGCCTTCAGGTGTTTCATGTTGTCTCTGTTCTGAGAGTCAATCCGTTCAAACAGGTAAACCTCCTTCTGGAGGATCTCTGACTGAGTGTAGACCACACTCACTATACTGGTCTGAACACACACACACACACACACACACACAATTATTTAGATTGTAAATTCAGTTAAACCCTGTCAGCAGCAGCACAGAGACACAGACAGGTGAGCTGCAGGTGAGCTGTGATGTCACAGCAGTGAGTTCGTTTTTGAGATGGTTTAAAGATGAATGTTGATGCTCGAGCTGTGGCTCTGTGCCATGCTGTCTGCAGGCTGTCGTCAGTAATTCTCAGGTAACATTTATTACGAACACCTGCCAAATAAAACGTCAAATAACTTTAAAACCAGAGAAAACTTACATCCTGTTTCACTAAACGAACACTTTGAATCCAGCTCTTGTTGTGTGTATGTGTGTGTTATAGAGCAAGTACATAAATACACAACTGCGCATATTATGATAGTAACTAACACAGTAACCAGCAGACAGGAACTAACGAACAGCAGCTAGCAGCCAGTGGAACCACCACCGATGTCTCTCACCGTCTCTCTGTCCATGAGCAGCACCTTCATCCCGGGCCCGCTGTTCTCGATCATCTTGGAGATGTACTGCTTCACCGCGAGCGTCACGTTCATGATGGCGGCGAAGAGGAAACAACAACAACAACAACTAAACACCACGAGCAGCAGCTGCGGAGGGCCTGTGACGGTCTGCCGCGGCGATTTACTGTCTCCTTCAGACGAATATCAGCTGAGCTGCAGCAACAACACAGCTGCAAGCTTCCTTCCGGGTTGGTGGGTGAGTACGTCACACGCACAGCGCCTGCGTCATTACGTAGTTAGCGGACGTTTTCTTCTTTTCTTTTCGCTTTCTCTTCGTTTTTGGAAATATGTATTATCAACCAAATGTGACTGAGTATATAAAGGTATTCTTCCTGCAGTAGAATGGCTCCTGACAGTGTTGTATTGTTGGTTTACATTATCATTATTAAAAATATTATTATCGATGCATTAACATATAAACAGGAGCAGATAAAGCAGTTGAGGTGAAGCTGATTTTAAACTTTATACATGTTCACCTTTAACCTACAACAATTGATTTTATTGTAACATCTGTATTAATTGTGCTAATTATTAAAAATATGTTAATCTGAAAGGAAAGTAGCAATCAAACCTGTCACATAAAAGTATAACATTTCCCTCTGTAGTGTAGAGAAACGGAAAAGTATTAAAGTACTCAAATTAAATATTATTGTTGAAAACTCTGAAAAACCTACAGAAGAGATGAATAGAAAGATGGAGACGGGCTTTAGTCTCCACTCACAAAATGCTAAACTGCACACAGTAATGTATATAATAGGGGAAAAGAAACTTTACACATACATGTGTTAATACATGGAAACATGTGTACATCTATTACATAATTATAATACTGTCCAGTGTTGAGACAGGAGACGCAGGGACAGATGAACAGAGAATGCACTGATCGCTGATGCACTCAGTCTTTTTCTGACAGAGAAGGAACATCAACACACTAAGATTTTTTTTAGACGAGGCAGAAATTAAGGTGTAAAATATGAATGAGCTAAATAAAATTACCTGTCCAGGTAAGGTTATGGGTTGCTGAGGTAGTAGCCATTTCAATTGCAATATTGTCAGCAATGCTAGCTCCCAGCTAGCAGCTAGCTGTAGTTTCAGACAGAATGTTACTCTACAGTAACATTCTGTCTGAAACTAAGTGGAAATGCACCATAAATGCATTGTAATAAGCCACAGCTGTACTTTGCGTATTGATCTCTACAGTATTGTCTTCAGATCTGACAATAATTCAATATTAGCTGTGCTATGTCAGCTAAGCTAGCACTTGCTAGATGAAGACTCCAAGAGTTTGGGCGTGCAAAACGTCACTAAAAGGGACGATAGATGTTTTCAATCTGCTGATTAGGACTAAAGTGTGCTTGCACAAACGTCTTCAACATATTAACTTGTGAACGCTTTCAATGTCATTTAAGCAACAACTGAGTTTCTGTTTAGCTAGTTGTTGCTAAGGAGAACGCTAACAATCACCAAGTATTTAAAGCTAAAGAGCTATATATCTACGTAAACACACTCAATAAACTCCAGTTGACAATCATCACTGAAACATGATCGTGTTTTTTTCATAATTAATGACATAATGCAAGTTTAATGATTTCGCTTGGTAATAATGTCTGGATTACGGACTATTTAATGGTTAAATCAAAGCTAGTCGAAGGCTAAAGTGTGACGTTCTACTAGCTTAGTGTAACTCACAAACTATGATATTTTCATAAATGAGGCATGAGTAAGGTGGTTACATCAGCTAGCTAGTTAACGTTAGCATTACTCTGGCTGAATGTTGACCTAATCATTTATTTAACTGCGGTGGTAATTAACGCTATTTATCAGCAAATGATCGTGATCGCAGCTTTATGCGATATTCCATTTGCGCTGGAAATCCGCCAAAGTCCGCTAACAACAGTGGACGCTCGACTGCTCAGAGCAAAAAAGATCCACTCAGGTTCTTACAACAAAACTCAAGCGTGTAAGTGTTTATTTATAATTTAACTGGCAGCTCAAATAGTTCTAGCTATGGTGTACACGTTTGAATTAATATAACGCTACATAAGAGTGAAAATCAGTCGTCGCGTATAAAGTTTATCGGTTTGTGACGTTAGCATGTGTGGCCAAGTTTAATATAGTAAAACATTAGCATGCTAATCTCTGTTAGCATTTAGCTGTTCGGTTAGGTTCACCTTTTCGCTGAACATTACTGATGGCGTGGAGTTTTATCGTTGGCGTATTTTTCGCCAAGTAATAACTGTGTGAGACGGGATGAAGTTTAGTTTAAGTAGTTTTAAAACGATATTAATATCACTGTCGTGCATCCAGTCAGATATCACTCCGCCTTCATCCCGCACCGTAATAACCCACAGTAAGAGCAGGAGGAGGGGAAGTGGCGTAGGGATACATTATTGCCTTCCACACTAACCAGCCCCAAACGGTGTGCATGGTGCCAAATGCTAACGTGACCACCTCCATGGAGCTCATTGAATCACTGATTGTTTTTGAAAAGCACATACTTTAGAAGAGCATTTTTTACGGAATAAGTATTAATTTAGCATATAAAAGGTCCCGACAAGGTAAGTGACCGCCTCCTCCGGTCATTGACGCGTTAATGAAGTCTCTGAGTAGCTGCAAAGCTAGTTGTTAGCTCGTTAGCATTGGAAGCTGCTGTTAAGTTAGCTGAGGAGGGGGGCGAGCTGGTGTGTGCAGCAGACAGCAGGAAGAGCTCAACATTACTGCAGTGAAATACAAGACTCAGTTTGTTTATTACATCTCAAGTTCACAGAAGTAGACAGAAAGTATGTGTAAAGTTAGTATTCTTAGCTATTTGGAATGTTGTGTAGAAAAACTGTGCAGATAAAGTGTAATTAGCCTTGAATGATACATTAGCATTGCTAGCAAAGCTTCCTAACTGACTGAGCTAAATCTTTCAATGCTATGTTGCCTCTTGACACGTTTTTGGCCAGTTAATAGATTAATAATCCAGTGAGAACAGCTTTAAACCACATTAGTCTTCAGCCATTGAGGTAACTTTGAGCCAATGCTCATTAGGATGTCCATACAGACCAATGGCAGATGTGAAATTAATTAATGAAATAATGCTGAAGGTGTTTTTATAAAATCATTTGTTAGGATGAGATTTAATCTCTGCGGTTTACACTTGGCCAGGATGCAGCATTTAAACTTTATCCACAAAAACTGGAGACTAGAGAAAATATTATCAAAGCAGTGGCTTTACAGTTATTAATTGCTGTTAGTTTTATATGATGCCAGTTAATAAATAATTGTTGTATCAGACAATATTTACATACAGTGATGATCTCAATGACTTCCATACAAAGAAGTAAAGAGATTTTAAATCAGGCTAGAATTGAGCACTGGTGTCGCATCAGATTTAGATTCAGTTTAAGAGGAGTTTTAATTAATGCATCTATCTGGACTTACAGGTCTGATCAGTCACCATTTTTAGATTTGGCCAAGGGACTGAATAAATGATTTCCAGTTTCTAAAATGTGTTAAAAGAACTGCTGGCAGATGTCAGAAGAGTTAATGTTAGCAACACAAAGACAGAAGCTTGTGTAAAGCTTTAATGTAAGATTGATAACACACAGTTTACAACAGAACTGGTGTTGATGGGAGGCTGAAGGCCTGACAGGTGTGTCTCTCTGCAGGTGAAGACGTCATGGAGGTGGTGGAGAGTACAGCAGGCGGAGGTGCTGATCTGCTGATGGAGTGCGATGAAGAGGAGCAGGATGTTTGGCCTCAGTCACCAGAGAGAGAAGAAGAGGAGGAGGGACATGATGAAGGTGACAAACTAAAACAAACATGCTAGATCCGCTGTTCTCAGATCAGTAACTGGCATGTGACTGATGTGTCTGTGTCTTCTGTAAATAGTGTTGAACGCTGATGAAATGAATTAAACCTTAATTCATCTATCCTCTGCCAACAACATGAATTTTAGTGCCGACACCAAAACAAGACTCAGTTTAAAGCAACGTCCTGTAATTATCTTAAAATAACAGCTTCAACATCACTTTGACGGTGCATTGACTGCTTCCCACTCTGCACCCCGAACACCTGGTGTTGCATGAGGTCACCTGGGTTCAACAGGTACGATCTGAAGTGCATAACTGAGTAAGACAGCAGTGGAAAAGTGAATTACACTCTGAAAGTGTGGCCGTTGTTGCATAATGTTGCTTTAATGTACTTGTTCTAATAATAAAATATGAAATTCAGCATAAACAGAAACTTCTTCTCCAAAAAAAACCCTATGTTTTCAGGCAGGCAGGCAGGCAGGCAGGCAGACAGACAGGCAGGCAGGCAGGCAGACAGACAGGCAGGCAGATAGATAGATAGATACTTTATTCATCTCCAAAGAGAAATTTGCAGTTCCAGCAGCTCTAAAGGTGGACACACAAGGGCATGCAAAATAAGAACAAGAACTACTTACAAGTACAGATCAACTTTCAAGAAGTGGCAAAAATACAAAATAACAATATAAGAAAAAATAGTGAAATAAAAAATATAGAACTAAGCTATCCAGGATAAACATCTGAACATCTGTAATACAGGATGATAGTATTATGGCACCAGCTGAGTTGCGTTCATTACAATCATGTGTCATAAAATGTCATTTGGTTCTAAATTTCGATACCTAAGGAGTAAATCTTATCAGTGGGCCAATGAGCATGCAGCATGCCTGTACCAAGCTCTAATAATGCCTCTGATTGGCTGTCTAACGTTAGGAAAAACACAGTGTTGCATTCAGACGGGCCTCACTGAGTTATCTGTGCTGCTTACCTGCACAGATATGTGATTAAACTTTGTGCTGCTTGTTAGCCACTGCAGCTAACCTGTATGCGCTCGTCAGATGGTGGTTTGGTGTTTGGTGGAGGACACAGCTGTGAACTGAACCTGCCTCTGGTTGTCTGTCTCTCACCTTGAACCCAGGGATGTCCTTCATTCCTGTCCACTATCCCACACATTGTTCTGCTGGAGTCTGGCCTCCAGGCTCCTCCTGCAGGAGTCCTCTTCAGGTTATGCTGTACTCCCCGCAGCTCTTCCGGGATGTTAGGCGTCACTGCAGGCAGTAACGCTGCTCTCATGCCTCTCTGCATCGCTCTTCAGTACAAAGAGTGAAGAAAGAAACAGAGGAAACACGAGGGAAGTTTCACAGCAGAACGTAGCCACTGAAACAAATAGTTAAAAGCAACACCACCCTCTGAATGAGTAGGTGGAGACGGTCAGAGGAGCAGCTGCAGCAGGCTTCCACCCGATCAGTCGTTACAGTTTCTCCTCTGTGTCTCTGCAGCTCTGCAGGCTGCCGTCAGTCCGATGGAGCAGGAGGAACCAGACTCCCCACCGGTCAGGATCATCCCCATCCCAGTTCAACCGGTCGGCAGCAGCAGCCCCCCCAAACACACCAGCACACTGCAGGTAGCTGTTCTCTGATGTGTGCGTTTAGTTCAGTTTGTGTTCTGATGGGATGACATTCTTCACGCTTGACTCTTAAATCTGCTGTAACTGCACCACATGACTCCTTCAGACAGGTGACCACTTCCCTTTGATACAACAACACACCCCCTCCCACCCTGAGCACAGTCAGCACATGTTCAACATGTGTTCAGATGAATGTCACGCAGCCTTTACAACAACGTCGTGTAGAATTTTAAATCTGATCGTGGTTTTTATGAACATGTCTGCCTTGTCAGGAACTGAAAGCACTGTTTCCTCTCTGTCTTAGTCCTGCTTAACATATATATATCTGTGTGTGTGTTTGTGTCCAGAGTTCAGGGGCTCCTCTGGCCTTCAAGGTGAACGGTCGTCTCGTCCCCCTGCCGCCTGGAGGTCAGTACACTTCAGTCAGTTGTGATCACAGACAGTCCGCACGTTTTCTCCAAAGCTGGACTCAAAGATGTCCGTCCTCTAAACGATGAGTCAGCGTTTCATCTCAGACCATTGTTAGAGCGATCGTTGTTTCAGTTGTGTTTGTTCTGCAGGTAAACATCAGCTGCACATTTCAATCAGAGGCTTTAAAATGGATTTTTGATTTAATTAGAGGAAATCGTTTTAGCTCAGCGTCCACTCGTTGGCTTTTTCTTTTCTTTATCTTTCCTGAGGGTTAGAGAGACTGAGCTGAGCTGAACTTCAGCACTGAGTGTCGTGTTATGACAAAATTCACAGGTAACAACAGGGAGATAAAAACTACCACTGACCTACATGACCTACCACAGCCGAGCTAAGCTAACCTGCTTCATATTTAGCATACAGATGTGACAGTGGCTTCAGTCTGAACATGAAACTGTCAGAGAGAAAGAGAAGAAGAGGATCTGTCGCAGTCACGTCCTGTCGACGCGAGTACAGCGAGTCTCCTGAGAGACGCATCAGTCTGTCTCACAGAGTCTTCATGGACCCTCTGTGGCGCTTTGACCTCCGCTGACCTGTCCGTCATTTCCATGTTCGTCCTGCAGGGGGCGGCGCGGAGCTGAAGCTGCGCTCACATCCTGGTGGCGCAGCCAGCGGTTTCACCACAGTCCAGATTCCCATCGCTCTGACTGTCCACAGTCCTGCACAGACTCCCCACATCAACACCACGGCTCCCCCTCCTCCTGCTCGTCCTGGACCCGAGGCTGACCCCACCCCCATCATCACAGGTAAACGCAGCAACCGGTCTGACTGAGAGTGAAGAAGACGTGATGGTTTCCCTTACAGTCTCTGTCTCTGTTGTCCAGGTGTGGTCTCAGGTGAAGCAGCTCAGAGGGTTTTGAGCAACCACAGTGTGAGCTTCAACTGCAGCCCCCCTCTGACAGGCCTGAAGACCCCACCCTCTGGCCCCGTCCCACCCAGGAGCCGCAGACCTGTAGCTGCTCACAAACTCCTCCGTAAAGGTGTGATTGATGCTTTCTGTCTGTCTGCTGTTCCATCAGCCGGTCTGTGACCTCTAACAGAGGTCAGGGGGATCCAGTCCAGGATCAAGTTCTCCGTTCTGAGAGTTTGAGCCATGGTGGGGGCTTCTGTGTGTCTGATCATCCAGTGATGAAGCAGGTGTATTGTCTGTCTGTCCTCAGGTCAGCTGGGACCCGTCTCTCCTCCCGACTGTCTCGTCTGCGCGTCCCAGTACAAACTCATCATGGAGCTCCGAGGATTCATGTGTGTAAGTCCTGTAGCCACGCCCCCTTCAGGTCAGACTGTGACATCACACACCCTAACCCCTCCCCAACATCTTCCTCCTCCTTATCTTCCTCCAGCTGTGCAGCCCTGTGATCGCACAGAGTCTGAAGAACATGAAGAGGAAGAACAACTACCGAAGGAGGAGCAGAGACAAGAACAAGACCAAGACGCCAAGACCCTCCAGAGACCCTCAGAGCTCCAGTAAAGTGTCTAAGACTGGACCAGGACTCTGTGCTGTGAGTTTATCCCTCTCATCCTGAGACGTGTCCCACATGAACACGTCTTCTTCCGTCCGTTTGTCTGAGAGGAGTTCTGCTTCGAGGCCTCAGTGTTTAATCTGTTGCTGAAGGTTTCGGAGATGCGATGCGAGTTGCTGCCTGATGGCGGCGCTGTCTCTGCTCACTGGAGCAAACAACAGCGTGACAGCAGCTCAGCCGATAAGCTTACCCGTCACAGAGCGCGTGAGGAGGCGCGTCGCTCTCTGGTTGGTTAGTTTATGTGAGCGTCCGTGTCGCTGCGACCTCAAACACAGTTTCCTTCAGTGAATTGTTGATGGCGTTGACGCATAAACCAGATGTGAGACCACCAGAGACTCTGACACTTTGTAAATGTCACACGGCTCAAACCACCTGAAGCTGAATGTATTAATAACAACAGATGAGACATGTTGATTTTAAAGTGGGACAAGATTTCACGTCTGTTTTGGTCGGTTTGTGACGATGAGCGGCGGCTCAGGAGCTACATAGATGCTTTATGTTTGACTGAATGCTGCTGCAGGACCTTTGATGGCTGGATACCATCATTGGAAATAAGATAAAACACATGTAAAGGTAAGAATAGGACATAAAGAGAGAGGAGTCAGAGCACGCCAACCACGAACACTGACAGTAGCAGTCTGAAGTCAGACAGGACGTCCTGCTGGACGCCTGTCGAGCAAAGCTGCTTCAACATTTCTGAGTAGGACGTCTAAAATCAACCAGACCTTTGTTCTATCAGCTGTTGAGTTATCCCAAATGTTTCCAACAGGGTTCAAACCAGAAAAATCTCTCATTTCCTTTCAGCTAATGCTGCGTTTCATTTGGTCGCCTGTTGGTGGCGACACAGGAAACACCTAACGACACTCGAGCGAGTGAGGAAGGAAGGAAGTCGGCGAATGTGAACCAAACTTTTCTGCCTGAGTCAGCAGGTTGACAATGAAGACGACAACTCCCATGATCCCTCTGTGCGTCACGACATCATCACGCTACGTCTGGTTTCGTTGTGTTGACTGACAGACAGGTGCAGCAGACTGTGTTTAGATCTGTTGGGATCAGGTCTCACAGGCTGATCAGCTGTCAGTGCGTGTTCAGGTGTTTCACCTGGAAGGACAAACAGGTGTTACCTGTGTGGATGTATGGAGGGTTGAGCAAACCTGTTTGACTTTATGGTCGTTGACACGTTTCGTATGGACGAAGTCTCCAAACGGCGAGTTGATACGCCTCATTCCTCAGGCGCGGTAACACGCAGCGTCAGTTAGCTTGTCCTCAGGGGCTCAAAGCCTCGCAGCCTCTGCAGAAGCCGTTAAGTCCAGTTCCTCGTTAAAGCTGATCAACAGCACATGAACCAAATGTCTGTCTTCCATCACGGCGTCTTCAGAGACTTTATGTCCTCTATGTGTTGTTTCAGGTGTGAGTGATGCTCTGTCTCCGTCAGCTGTCCACAGCGAAGTGATTCTCACTGTTGTGTCACGCTGTCCGCTGACCGTCCTCGCCGCACTTCCTGTTGTAACGAGAGAGTCTCAGCGTGAAGAGAGTAATCAGATTACTGATGCTCTTTCCCGTGTTTCAGGTCACATGATGTCTGACATGAATCTACTTCCTGTGTGTCTCCTTCAGTCTAAAGTCGTCTCTCCGTTCGAGAGGAAGCCCAGACTGTCTGATGACTCCCCGACAGACCAGTCCACCCCCCGCAGCCCCCAGCAGGACCAGCCTGAGCCTCCACCTGACCCTCTTTGTGGTAAACTGGTCATAATGGTGGAGGACTTTTATTATGGCTCCGCCCCAGGACAAAGCTCCATCCAACCGAACGTGGCGGTTAGAAAGTTCACCGGACCGTACCGCTGCATCCACTGTCCTGAGACACTGCGCAACAACGTCCAGTGAGACGCACACACACACACACACACACACACAGTCACACACAAACACATACACACAGTCACACACACACACACACACACACACACAGTCACACACACACACACACAGTCACACACAAACACACACACACACACA
>NC_055673.1:497500-500000 GCF_017976325.1 Chelmon rostratus | reverse complement strand
TCTGGTCATTACATCACTTCCTGTCCAGCCATTGATCCGTTAAACATAACCAGATCTGATCAGAAATCAGCTCAGAATTTTCCTTTAATTATATTTTATCTCCTCATTTATCTCCCCATGCACACACACACACACACACACACGCATGCACACACACACACACACCAGTCCATCAGTCCTCAGTCAGGGGGGCGGAGCCTTCATCCCCATCCACCTCCTCCCCTCGGGTCAGGCCTCCACCCAGCTGTCCGTCAAAGCCCTCGCCTCCCCCTCCCCCCTCTCCTCCCCCCCCGCCATGACCATCAAGTTCCTAGGGCGCCACCAACAACCTGACCAGGTGAGCAGAGGGTTTTCATACCCAGGTGTTTCACCTGAATGTGTTTGTTATATAACAGAGTCAGAAGAGCTGAGCGATAAGCTGACTGGAGATCAGTTTGGGGTCTTTAATTAGATAATTGCAGCAACGTGAAATGTGATGATTTTCATTTTGTCGACTGATCGCTACAAACGAGTCAGAGGTCACATGATCACGTGTTTTTAAACATTCACTTTGTCTCTTCGTGGTTTTCCGGAAATCTCTGAATTTGAGCCACATTTGGAGACTCGAGTGGTGAAATGAAAAGGACGTCAGTTTCCCATGATGATGATGATGATGATGATGCTGATGATGATGATGGTTTTCTGTCCTGCTCTTCCTCCTCAGCCTCCAGTCTCTCCGCTGTCAGCCTCCCAGCTCTCTGCGGTCCTCTTCTCTCTGTGTCACGGCCTTCCTCAGGCCTCGCGGCGTTACCGGACATCTCCTCTGACCATCCGGTCCTGGATTGGGCAGCGGGAGCGTCAGCTGTCAGACAGGAAGTGGTGCTGGAGGACGGAGAAGGTGGCGGAGTGGGTGTTGAGTCAGAGAGAGCAACAGCTGAGAGTCAGCGAAGACGTCCTGCTGCAGACGGCGAGAAGAGCTCTGGGAGAGGACAGTCCACTGATGGACCTCTACAGCTGGACCGTAGACTTCCTGCTGAGACACGAGCTCAGCTTGCAGCCCACAAACACCGACGGCGAGCGACACCCCCGAGGAAGACTGCCGAGGACCATCAGAGACAACAGCCGCACGTTCATAGACTCGCTGTCTGCCCAGGTCAGAGGTCATCAGCTGCTCACATCCTTTGATACTACTTTGATACCACCTCCTGTTTTTAATGCCAGTTTTAGAAAATCATTTGAAGAAAAGATAGACATGACAGGACAGAGACCAGCGAGCAGCTGTTTGTCTTCATATCTGGACTGAAATGAAGGATCTGATGGAGTATCTGCACAGAACTGAATCATAAAAACCATTTGCCCGTAGAGAGCAGCAGGACAGCACTGTGGCGTCCAACGTCACATTACTGGTACTGGGAAATAGTGTCAGAGTGAGACCTCGTACTGTCTCTGTGATGTGGTCCAGCAGTCCTGTCAGAGATCCTCCATGAAGGTCTGAATGTTGAGTTTGTGGTGAGCTGTTGGATCCTTGTGGAGGACGTAGCCCAGTTACATAACAGAAACCGTTAGCATACTAGCTAATGATAAAAATGAGCTTACATTAATAATTACTCTCATTTTAAATGGAGTTTCTGTATTGTGCCATTCAGAATCTCATTAACAGAACTACAGATTTAGAGGTTTTAAGACTTCAGAAAACTGACATTAACTGACATTAATGCATGAAGAGCTGAGGTCACAACGTGTCTCACGCAGGACCAGCTGATCACAGTGATTGTTTTTGTCTTCAGATCCACAGTAAACATGTCCCTCCTCACTGTGTGGCCTCCATGGACGAGTTCTCCATCTTCATTGACCTGGACCAGTTCTCAAACCAGAACCCTTCGGCCCTGCAGCTGTTCGGCTCGTCCGAAGACACGCCCATGTTTGACGTTGTCCTCTCTGCCCTGTCTGATGGGATTTTCCTGCCCCCCCTGCTGTTCTTCAGAGGAACCTCATCACACGTTCCTGAAGGGTTCCCAGACAATGTTCTGCTGGAGGCTCGACAGGAAGGGTTCACAGACCAGGACCGTCTCCACATCTGGATCGACAAGGTCTGTGTGAGAATCTGATAAAATACAAATAATGTAATAAAATCGAATGAATCACGACTCTTACTTTGAAATCCGTCCCAGGTGACACTTTAGTCATGTGACAGCATGTTTACCTGTGTTCAGGTGTGGCGCCCCCATGTGGCCTCTCAGTGTAAAAGTGAGTCGGTGTTGATGATGGACGTCCATCGAGGACACCTGACAGACGAGTTCAGGGGCGCTTTGACCTCCATGTCCACAGACGTCATGTTCATCCCGTCAGGATGCTGCTGTCGTCTGCAGCCGCTGGACGTCTGCGTGACGCCGGTGCTCAGAGACTTCCTGCAGGTACTCTCACCTGCAGTCTGAATCTGTCTGGATCTGTCTCACCTGTCTGGATCTGTCTCACCTCTCCTACCTGTCTGGTTCTGTCTGGATCTGTCTCACCTGTCTCA
>NC_055673.1:487500-492500 GCF_017976325.1 Chelmon rostratus | reverse complement strand
ACAAACGACTGGATTACAACAGATCACAGATCAGTTCTGGAGAGACTGTGTGGGTGTTTTGGCTTCAGATCAGCCGGATTACGCTGAACCAGGACCGTCATTATCAGAGATTTGGAGGTTTTATCTCTCAGATTAAATAAAAACTCTCTTTCACACATCTAATATGCTGACATTTCTGCTCGTCTGATTGGCTGGACAACTCTGACGGTGCGAAGCAACAGCTCTTCCTCGTTAAACCGCTCCCACAGTCACAGCGAAACAATGTGGAACATTAAAACCTCACCTGAGGCTCAGTTTAAAAGCACGAGGACCGACGGGTCCACTGTTCCTGCTGTGGGTTTAAATAAAGGTTGAATGAATGAAGAGCTGTTCAGAGTCGAGTTAGACACGTTTCTTTCTCGAGAGGTGTGAAGATCTGCTGTGACGAGCAGCTGAAGCTTCCTCCTGCTGCCTCCATGCTGACATGCTAATGCTACTCAGACAGATGCTAATGGTTGCTAATGACTCTCTTCCTCCCGCTGTGAGGAAGAGGAACCACTTTCAATAAAAAAGAGACGTTCACGGCGGAGGACTGACGACGTCTTTCTGCTCAACCGTCAGAAATAAATGAATGAAGAAGAAACTGCGGCAGTGATGAAGGTTTAACCAGAATAAAACACAGCAAATTTCAAAATAAAAGTCGTCCTTCTGCAGGAAAATGACCTGCGGCTGCAGCGTGTTCATGTTCAGCAGGAAGTGCATTTACTCAAGTGCAACTTTGAGGTATTTGTTCTCGATTCCTTCCATTTTATGCTATAGGAAAGACGTGTACATTAAATATTTTAAATCAGAATATTTGACTGAATCATCGGACAGTAAAATGAACCCACGGCTCCTCAGAGGCTCCCAGTCCCATAAAGCCCTGATTCCCAGTCCTTCCACACCTCCCAGCAGCCGCTCTTTAATAACACGCAGCGCTTCTGCTGATGGACTGATGGAAATGCTTCCTGTCAAATACTGATCATCGAAACCTGATCCATATTTGGCCCCGCATGACATCACCGATGATGTCACCATGAGGCGTATTTCCCTGAGGCTGAAAATAGAAAACAGACTCTTGAACAAAGTCTATTGTTTGACATCCAGCTGTGATACAAGCAACACGAGAGGAAGAAGACTGAAGAGTTTAACCCTTCATCGTCCTCCTCATCATCAGTTCTTACTGTGAGCTCCTCAGCTGCTCTCAGATCAGCTGAACAGGAGCCGCTAACTTCCTGTCTGATGTTGTTAAAATGTAAAAATTAAAATTAAAGAGGTTCAATTATCGATCATCAGAAAACAATCAGAGATCAGCAGCAGAAGTCCTGAATCTAGACCTGGTTCTTCAAGCAGCAGAACGAGGACTGGATCGGATCAGCAGAACCAGGACTGGACCGGATCAGCAGAACCAGGACTGGACCGGATCAGGACTTAAACAGGACCATACAGCGAGAGGACGAGGTCGTTGTTCATCATGTGACTAAAGTTAGTAGAAACTGTGGAACACAAGAACCAATAAGAAACCCCTGACTGTCTCTCTGTCTCTGTCTCTGTCTCTCTCTGTCTCTGTCTCTGTCTCTCTCTCTCTCTGTCTCTCTCTCTCTCTGTCTCTCTCTCTGTCTCTCTCTCTGTCTCTGTCTCTCTCTCTGTCTCTCTGTCTCTCGCTGTGTCTCTCTCTCTCTCTCTGTCTCTCTCTCTGTCTCTCTCTGTCTGTCTGTCTCTCTCTCTCTCTCTGTCTGTCTGTCTGTCTCTCTCTCTGTCTCTCTCTGTCTCTCTCTCTGTCTCTCTCTGCTCATGTTTGGCATTGGGGAACAAACTTGGCAGGAAAACCAGAACGCCCCCCCCCCCCCTGCTCCTCCTGCTCCTCCTCCTCCCTCTCTCCTCCCCTTTTCTCTCTCTCCGTCTGTTCATGTTCATTCACAGCTCAGTCGATGAGGACCATCACATGTCTCTGTGTCTCTTTGTGTCCCTCTCGTTCATTCATTGGTTGAATCATGTTCAGTTTTCTGTCGGTGTGTCTGAGCGGAGCCCCCCTGATCCTCCTGCTGACTGCTGGTGAGTCCTCACACTGTCTCTGTGTGTGTTTCACATCTTCTTCATGTCATCTGTGTGTGTGTTGCAGCTGTTTAACTTCCTGTACACTGTGTGTGTGTGTGTGAGCATGTGTGTGTGTGTGTGTGTGTGTGCATGTGTGTGTATGTGTGTGTGTCTGTTATGGTGAATTTATTTTACTGTTAAACCGTAACATGTACACACACACACACACACACACACACACACACACACACACACACAGGCAGCCATGTTGGAGGTCTTCCTCTCTTTCATAAAAGTTTAGTTTAAACTTGATTAACGATTAAAGGAGCATTTCAACATTTAGTGAAATCCTCTCTGATAAATATGAAGCAGTTAAACCAGCAGAGTTAAACCTGCAGAGTTAAACCTGCAGAGTTAAACCAGCAGTTAAACCTGCAGAGTTAAACCTGCAGAGTTAAACCAGCAGTTAAACCTGCAGAGTTAAACCTGCAGAGTTAAACCAGCAGTTAAACCTGCAGAGTTAAACCAGCAGTTAAACCTGCAGAGTTAAACCTGCAGAGTTGAACCTGCAGAGTTAAACCTGCAGAGTTAAACCTGCAGAGTTGAACCTGCAGAGTTAAACCAGCAGAGATAAACCAGCAGTTAAACCTGCAGAGTTAAACCAGCAGTTAAACCTGCAGAGTTGAACCTGCAGAGTTAAACCTGCAGAGTTAAACCTGCAGAGTTAAACCAGCAGTTAAACCAGCAGAGTTGAACCAGCAGAGTTAAACCAGCAGTTAAACCAGCAGAGTTGAACCAGCAGAGTTAAACCAGCAGAGTTAAACCAGCAGAGTTAAACCAGCAGAGTTGAACCAGCAGAGTTAAACCAGCAGTTAAACCAGCAGAGTTAAACCTGCAGAGTTGAACCAGCAGTTAAACCTGCAGAGTTAAACCTGCAGAGTTAAACCAGCAGAGGTAAACCAGCAGTTAAACCTGCAGAGTTAAACCTGCAGAGTTATACCAGCAGAGTTAAACCTGCAGAGTTATACCAGCAGAGTTAAACCAGCAGAGTTAAACCAGCAGTTTAACCAGCAGAGTTAAACCTGCAGAGTTAAACCTGCAGAGTTAAACCTGCAGAGTTAAACCAGCAGTTAAACCTGCAGAGTTGAACCTGCAGAGTTAAACCTGCAGAGTTAAACCTGCAGAGTTAAACCAGCAGAGTTAAACCAGCAGAGTTAAACCAGCAGTTAAACCAGCAGAGTTGAACCAGCAGAGTTAAACCAGCAGAGTTAAACCAGCAGAGTTAAACCAGCAGAGTTGAACCAGCAGAGTTAAACTATCAGAGTTAAACCTGCAGAGTTAAACCTGCAGTTAAACCAGCAGAGTTAAACCTGAAGTTAAACCTGCAGAGTTAAACCTGCAGTTAAACCAACAGTTGAACCAGCAGAGTTGAACCAGTAGAGTTAAACCTGCATAAAACCAGAACAGTTAAACCTGCAGAGTTAAACCTGCAGAGTTAAACCAGCAGAGTTAAACCTGCATAAAACCAGAACAGTTAAACCTGCAGAGTTAAACCAGCAGATAAACCAGCAGTTAAACCAGCAGAGTTGAACCTGCAGAGTTAAACCAGCAGAGTTAAACCAGCAGTTAAACCAGCAGAGTTAAACTAGCAGAGTTAAACCAGGAGAGTTGAACCAGCAGAGTTAAACCAGCAGAGTTAAGCCAGCAGTTTAACCTGCAGAGTTAAACCAGCAGTTAAACCTGCAGAGTTGAACCTGTAGAGTTAAACCAGCAGAGTTAAACTAGCAGAGTTAAACCAGCAGAGTTGAACCAGCAGAGTTGAACCAGCAGAGTTAAACTATCAGAGTTAAACCTGCAGAGTTAAACCTGCAGTTAAACCAGCAGAGTTAAACCTGAAGTTAAACCTGCAGAGTTAAACCTGCAGTTAAACCTGCAGAGTTAAACCTGCAGTTAAACCAACAGTTGAACCAGCAGAGTTAAGCTATCAGAGTTGAACCAGCAGAGTTGAACCTGCAGAGTTAAACCTGCAGAGTTGAACCTGCAGAATTAAACCTGCAGAGTTAAACCTGCAGAGTTGAACCTGCAGAATTAAACCTGCAGAATTAAACCTGCAGAGTTAAACCTGCAGTTAAACCAGCAGAGTTAAACCAGCAGTTAAACCAGCAGAGTTAAACCAGCAGTTAAACCTGCAGAGTTAAACCTGCAGAGTTAAACCTGCAGAGTTAAACCAGCAGAGTTGAACCAGCAGTTAAACAAGCAGAGTTAAACCAGAAGTCAAACCAGCAGAGTTAAACCAGCAGTTAAACCAGAAGTTAAACCAGCAGAGTTAAACCTGCAGAGTTAAACCAGCAGAGTTAAACCAGAAGTTAAACCAGCAGAGTTAAACCAGCAGTTAAACCTGCAGAGTTAAACCAGCAGTTAAACCAGAAGTTAAACCAGCAGAGTTAAACCAGCAGAGTTAAACCAGAAGTTAACCCAGCAGTTAAGCCAGCAGAGTTAAAGCTTCAGTTTAATCTTTAGTGTGTTGAACAGCTGTTTTTTGTAATGTGTCTGAGAATCATGTGACTGAGCCAACAAACGCCCCCACAATGTTACTGACCCCCCACACTTTGATTTTCTTCACTCTCCTCTACTTGGTTCCTTTCCTTCTCTCTCATTTCCCTTCCTCCTTTGTTTCCTTTTTCTTTTCTACTGCTCTGATGTTTCCTTTGCTTTCCTTCTTTCCTTTCCTTTCTTTTCACCTTCATTCTCTTTTTTCCTTTCCTTTCCTCCTTTTTCTTTTTCTTTCATTCCAATCTTCTACTCCATCCTCTCCTCCTTTTCCTCCCCTCGTCTCCTCTATTTCCTTTCCTTCCCCATTTCTTCTTCTCCAGTCTTCTTTTTCCTCCTTTCCTTGTGTTTCTTTTTCCTCCTCTCGTCCTCCTTCTCCCTTTCCTGCTTCATTA
>NC_055673.1:392500-482500 GCF_017976325.1 Chelmon rostratus | reverse complement strand
ACACACACACACACACACACACACACACAGACAGACACACACAGACAGACACACACATATACACACACACACACACACACACAGACAGACACACACACACAGACACACACAGACAGACACACATATACACACACACACACACACACACAGACAGACACACACACACAGACACACACAGACAGACACACATATACACACACACACACACAGACAGACAGACACACACACACACACACATTATTTACCCTCCGTATGTGGACATGAATCATGCTGGATAAACTTCTATCAGACAAACATTCAGCCTGCACACACACATTTAAATTTCAGGTTGTTTCTGCTGTACTGTGGTGTACTGTGCTGTACTGTGGTGTACTGTGCTGTACTGTGGTGTACTGCAGTATTTCATAGCAGTGTGATGAAAACTGATCAGCTGAGGAACAAAGAGTTGAATTTCCGTTCGGAGGCTTCTGATAAAGTTAATGAAGAAATGACGATAAAGTTGTGATATTGAGAAGAAATGAGCTCCTGTGACACGCTGAAAGGTTGAAACCTGAACTCAGGAAACTCCGAGAGTCTCGACGGATCCACAACAAATCTGTGACATTTCTAATCAGCTCTTAGATAAAAGCTGCTGAATGAAAAGTGACTCACAGAAGTTCTCATTCTTCTATGAGTTCCAGCCAGAATAATCTGTGTTTCACATAGAAATATAGACAATAGATTATAATCACACACAGGCTGTGACCTTCCTCACATGAACACATGAACCTCACAGGACCTCCGTCTCGTCTTCATCGTCCGGACGACGCTCAGGAAACCTGACCCGTGTTCTTCTGTGTTGCAGCTGATGCTGGATCGGTTCGATCCTGCAGAAACCGGCGCGGGTCACCTGATCAGCGGTGGGAGGGCTCCCATCACCTCTGCAGAGTGTGACAGGAGCCGCAGCTTCCCTCAGCGTGGGCTTACAGGTGGAGCTCAGCCAATCACAAAGCTTTCTCAGCACCACAGACACCAGTCCATTTAAACTTTATCACGATTTTCACGGCTTTTCTTTGACTGTGTGACAGACCAGACTGAACCTCTTCTAGATGCTCACATTTTACATCCGGTGGGTCGACTGCAGCAGTATGGAAGTCCGTTCATGCCAAAACTGTTGAAAAGTTCACCAGCAGCCCGACTGTTAACCCTTAAAGTTTGTGCTCAGGTTATAGATCGTCGATTTGATCGATCCTGACCTGCAGGAGGTCGATTAGAAACTGAGGCGACTCACTCGTGTTAATCCACCGATCAATAACATCCTGGCTTCATCAGCAAACGTCCGGACGATCCAGTCCAGTAAAATATTGAATCCGAAACACCAACACAATCCCCGGAAAGATGTTTTATCTTTTCAAATCAGCTGGCAGATCTTCTCCTTCTTCCTCCAGTCGTAACCGCTCGTGCAGATGACTGACGCTTCCAACAGCCAATGATACTCATCGGTGTGGTCATTAATGAACTTCCATACATGCTCCAGTTTATTTTTACTCTTTCATGTTAATAATATGAATATTAATGAACGATGATGAAAAATGTTTCAGTCTGTGTAGCAGCATCAAACTCCATCACTGCTCCTCTGTGAGTCAAACAGCAGCACTTCTCAGCCTCCGTCATCTGTTGTGGATTGTTCTGCTCGTGTATTATTTTAATATTCTAAAAGCGGGAGGAGGAAGAACCCATCAAATTAAAAGCCTGAGCGACGCGTCTGCAGCAGTTTGTGTCAGAAACTTTCTGTCTGATGGATGTTTGTGGACGAAGAGTCGAGAAAAAGTTCTGAAATATTAAAGTAATCAACAGAAAAAGATTCTGAACAGTTTTTAGTCAAATTCAGGAACATTTGAGGACTTTCAGAACAATCTAGAACAGATTTTTATGCTTCCCTTTTTGTTCACTTTAATATTTGTTTGTGTTTTTGCAATAAAATGTGTGAAAAGAAACATCTCGTGATTTTTATTGTTTCCTGACGTCATATGTTTGACCGACGGTGTGGTTTCTGTTTCCTGAGTACGTTCTTCAGGTTCCTCTCAGGTCTCAGACTTATCCTGCTTCATCAGATCAGTCTCCACCTACACAGTCCTGATGAAGATGTCCTTTCAAAACCTCAACCTGATGCTCATTTAGTCCTGAATATTTAATGTTCATCCTGAAGCCTTTTTTTAAAATCTGTGTCGTCTGATTGGCTCTGCTTGTTTTCATTATTTAAGACATCAGATTAATCTGCAGGACGCTGATCAGTCACTTCCTGTTTCCTTTGAACAAACACCTCTTCTACCTTCATCTGGTGAAGTTTGGTCAGTGTTGGAAGAAGTACTCAAAGAAGAAGTGTGTACAAATACACATTGCAAGTATAAATCTTGCATTCAAAATGTCACTTAAGTCTAAAAATATTAGCATCTAAAGTAGCAGAAGTAAAGTTTTTACTCGTTTTATTCTGCAGAATGGATCATTTCAGAATCAGATATATCACTGGATTCTAATTATTGAGTTATTAAATAAATGTAGTGAAGTAATACTGTCCTCTGAGATGTAGTGAAGTACCTTTGTAGTCAGCTGCAGTACTTGAGTAAATGTACTTGAGTAAATGTACTCAGTTACTTTGCTCTTCTGAGTGTGGAACGTGTTTTCAGTCCAGCTCTCAGCGTGTCGGCTGTCGACTGATCAGAACATTATTATTTATTCTAACAGACTTTAGTGTCATATTATCAAATATTATTCATACGAATATGAAGTATTATATAACTGTGATATAATTAATACTTCAATACTTCAAACTCAACTGATTGGAATAAAGACTCATCGAGGATTTTGGATCACAGCATTTATTCATTACTAACTGACTTCATATTTCCACGTCAAACAGCCAATCACAGCAGAGAGTCTGCAGGACGCCCTCGGGGTTCAGATTATTTCTGGCGTCGGCGTGCAGCAGAGTTTTGATCGTGATCAGAAATGTCTGTTACAGAAGACGAACTCCGTCGGTGTCGACAACTCACAGCGAGCGATGACGAGAGCCGAGAGCAGGAAGTGACGGACGCCTCGGGCTCCACGTTTATTTCAGTCCAGGAGGAATCTGCACGACACCCCGACAGGGACCAGAAGACACATTCAACACATTCCTCAGATTCAGCACTTCAAAAGATCCATCAGAGCCATCAGATTCAAGCCTTTGATCCAAACCCGACACCGATTGATCCGGATAATTAAAGTGGTTGTAAAGCAAAGCGTTATAGGCTGATCCTCTACCAGATCCTCTCTGGTATCTTGTTGACTGTTGGCCAGGGCTCAGGCTGGGTCAGTGGTGCCTTCTGGAGTCCCAGAACCAGAACCACCCCCCTCTGCATGTTCCTGTCTGGCCTATTTGGGAGACCAGCTGGGGTCTTTCCTCTTCTCTCTGCCTCCTCTGATGTTTCTTTGACGACCTGGCAGAGGGCTCGTCCACTAACCCCCGGGTCTCTCATTAGTCTTACAGTGGATGTTGCCACGAAGCCCCGACATCTAAGCTCCACTGGGTTGCGCTGCAGCCGTGCTGCTCTACACTCTGAATGCTGCAGTGTCTTTCTTTCGAGGTCTTCCTGCTCAGCAGTGACTGGGAGCTCTCTGAAGTACAACGTACGCTGAGAGCTGGATCACAGGACCAGATACGGCTTCGAGTGGCCGATGGTGATCTCGAAAGTAACCGCAAGGCATCGGCCCGTGTCCTCCAGCATCTGCAACCTGGTCCATCATCTTCGCCTCCCTTTCTAAATAAAGGCGTCTGACATAACTGGGCTGGTTGTTCTGAGTGGCGAGGCGGGGGTCGCTGCCAGGTGTACCGTCCTCGGGAGAGCCTCAGTTTGCACCGAGTGAGGCTGTATAGCCAGTGTTGAAGGAGGGGTACGATGGATCTTCATCTAGCCATTGTTTGCAGTTATTTGGGGAAGGAAGGACGTCATTGGTTGCACAAATTAGGAAACTTCTCCTGCTTGACTCCATCTCCCACATCCCCCCAGCTGCTTCCAGCTCCCACTGGCCCTGCCTCGGCAAACCTACGACTCCTCCTGTGAGCTGACTTTGATATCTTCCAACAAGGACTTCTTCTGTGCTGGACTTGTCCCACAAAGTCGCCATGATGGAGAGCAGATTTTACCAGCTGTCTTAGCTGTCCACTAGTTTCTCCTTGCAGGATTGGGGCTAGAGCCCAGATCAGTTTTGAGTTGTACCACCGTCCTAGACTTTTTATTGGGGATGGGTCATTAAGTGATGAAGAACCTTTGTTGATTTGCCTATAAAGATGCTTCTTGAATTTCATTCTGGCCCCTTGTGCTGTTGTTACATGGTTGTCATGGCATCCATGTAGGCTCTGACGGGCGATAGATGAACTCCAGGTTCCAGCCGCTTGGAGGATGACGTCCATTCCCCGTGGAGCAGCCAAAGAGGAGATGGGGGGAAACCTTGCCAATGTACCAATTTTGAACCTGATCTCATTCCCAGAGTCAAATACCACCACTCAGTGTGTGTGTGTGTGAAGCGGGTGACTCACACACAGACACACACACACACACACACACACATAAAAGGTGTGTTTGATGTGTGTTCAATGTGTTTGAGTTTGTGGCTTCAGTCTGTGACCTTCAGTGAAACTCTGCTGCCAGCAGATAACACAGAAAACACAACACACACACACACACACACACACACACACACCGTACATTTAAGAAGTGATTCCTTTTTTTAAATTTAATTTAATTCAGTGTCATGTCTCAATATAACAGAGGACTCCTGTCCACCTTCAGTCCCTCAGGAATTGATCCGATACTGTTCAACCTTATATGAACCACTCATACTATCCAGTGCTATATAGATGATACCCATTTTTATTTTGCAATGAAGCCAGACGAAACCAGCAAATTAAACTTCCAGCATGTCTTAAGGGCTTTAAGACCTGGATAAAGTGCAGCTTTCTGTTACTAAATGTAGACAAAACTAAAAAAAACTCCTCAGAAGCTCAATATCTGATGACACAGCTGCTCTGGATGGCACTGCACCGGCCTCCAGCTCCACGGTAAGGAATCTGGGGGATGAAAACAGATTTCATGGACGGCCTTCTTCACCTACGTTCATCTGTCTCAACAGGATTCAGTCGTCCACGTATTTACAGGCTGGATTATTGCAGAAGTCTATGAGTCTGCCCAGTAAGTCGTTAAAGACTCTCCAGCTGATCCAGAACGCTGCAGAACATGTTCTCACAAAAGGAAGAGACACCTTATTTCTCTCATTTTAGCCTCTTAAGATAAGATAAGATAAGATAAGACTTTATTGATCTCCAGCTGG
Organism: Chelmon rostratus; assembly: GCF_017976325.1. Taxonomy (NCBI): domain Eukaryota; kingdom Metazoa; phylum Chordata; class Actinopteri; order Chaetodontiformes; family Chaetodontidae; genus Chelmon; species Chelmon rostratus. The sequence goes on along the minus strand of NC_055673.1, from coordinate 477,151 downwards.
GAAAACCGTTTTGATAGATCTTACAGTTAGGGCCGGCTCAGGCTTGCCTTGGACCCGCCCCGAGCTATGCTGCTGTAGGATTAGACCTCCATGTTCTCTTGTCTCGCAGGTTCTCGTGGAACGTGGCAGCACCTGGATTGTGGATCATGGTTGTGCCTCATGTCGTGGTCCTGCTTGATACCCACTGCAGCTAGTCATATTTCTACTGTTATTACATACCCAGTACTGTTATCATGTACATATAATATATTAATACACACACAGAGGATTATAAACTGAGCTGAAGTTAAACTGACATCATAACAGACACACACTAACAGACACACGCTAACAGACACACACTAACAGACACACACTAACAGACACACATTAACAGACACACACACTAACAGACACACGCTAACAGACACACACTAACAGACACACACTAACAGACACACATTAACAGACACACACACTAACAGAAACACACTAACAGACACACACTAACAGACACACATTAACAGACACACACACTAACAGAAACACACTAACAGACACACACTAACAGACACACATTAACAGACACACATTAACAGACACACACTAACAGACACACACTAACAGACACACACTAACAGAAACACACTAACAGACACACACTAACAGACACACATTAACAGAAACACACCAACAGACACACATTAACAGACACACATTAACAGACACACACACTAACAGACACACACTAACAGACACACATTAACAGACACACACACTAACAGAAACACACTAACAGACACACACACTAACAGACACACACTAACAGACACACACTAACAGACACACATTAACAGACACACACTAACAGACACACATTAACAGACACACACTAACAGACACACACTTGTGTTTTCAGCGTTATTGTAACCTGTCAGTGGTTTTCAGTTTCTGGACTTTTCATCCTGTTTCACTTTTCATAATCTGCCTCATTGTTTTTTGTTTCGAGCGACAGAAACGAATCAACAGAACATTTAAACATCTAAATTTTAAAATGTTGGTTTCCAGCCTGCAGGTTCAGTTCAAACACTGAAACCTTCATCGTTTTTCAGCTGTTTGACTGCATCAGCTGCTGTTTCTCCTCCACAGAGGATCATTTTTCTTCTAAAGGTCGCCGCAGACACCGAAGAGGACGAGGAATAAACAGCATCTGCGTGACGTCAGCTTCAGCCTCGACTGTCGGCTCTATATGGAGAGAAGTGACGAGCACATTTATACTGATCAGGTAAAGTTAAATACAAGCTGGTACCACGATATTCATGGAAATCCTTCCCCTTCAGTCTCTTCTGCTGTCCCTGCCGGTGGAAAGTAACTGAGTACATTTACTCAAGGACTGTATATAAGTACAATTTTCAAGCACTTGTACTTTACTTGAGTATTTTCTATAACTTCATGCTTGTACTCCACCTCACCTCGGAGGGAAATGTTTCTTGACTTGTATTTCTTGGTGGTCAGTGAAGCTGCAGTTTGACATTCAGCCGTTAATGAGGGTTGAGATGAAAGAGACTGAACTCGCTCCGCCGGCAGGTCGCCTCGCGATGCAAATCAGACGAAGAAAAGGGCACCAACAGTTTCCCCCCGCGTCATCATTAAACACCTTCCTGATCTGAGGTCAGCAGGCAGATCAGACCCGCTGCCCCAGCTCAGGTGGATGATGAATCCTCAGAGCTCCTCACCTCTGACTTTAATCAGCAGGTGAGGAGAGGCGGTCTTCATCAGTCGGTCTGATCCTCTGAGGTCACGCTGCTGTTATCACCTGGAAATCTTCACGGAGCTCCTGAGGAGTCGTTAGTGAACTGTCGATACGAGGATCTGTTTGAGTTTCAGCTAACGTGAAAGATTCGAGTATTTTAGCTCAACGACACATGAAAAAACATCTGATTTAAAAAATTCATCCACATCTTTCACATGTTTAGGAAATCAACACACAAAACAAACCCAGGATGTCTTGTTGCTGTGTCGGGCGGTTTCCATGGCAGTGGCCCTCGTCTGTTCATCCATTCATGATTAGAGCAGCTTTAAATTATAAACTTGTGATCACATGAACAAAAACTGAACAGATAATCTGTCATGTGGTTAAACAAAGACGATAATTGGACATAATGAAGCAGCTCGTCTCTGCTCCTGTGAGGCTAATCTAACCTTCAGCTGTGAGTCACGGTCCGACCTCTGACCTCGACACCCCAGCACGCGGGTCGCCGGGCGTTGTCATGTGAACGTTTGGCATCGACCTGTTTAATATTAACCACACAGACGCATCATCGATCACAGGAAAACACGTTTCATCTGACGCGCTGAATACATGAATAATATGTGAGGCAGCAGCTGACGGCAGGAGGAGGAGGGTATAAATACAGGAGGGGGAGTACACCACAGAGTACATGTGAGGAGGAGGAAGAGGAAGAGGAAGAAGAAAAGAGAGAGAAAAACAACGAAGAAAGAAGCTGCTGGAGGAAAGACACGAGGAGCGAGTGGTTGGATTTAATCACCACAGAAGAAAAGAAACAGAATATTTGTAGAAATACTTCGATCGTGAGTTCTCGTCTGTCGAGCTCAACTTCATTTAACTTTTAATGCTCTTAGTTTGAAATGTGTCATTTCCTGTGATCAATGTCTTTAGGTCGTTAACGGTAGCTCTGGCGATGGACAGCATGCGAGCCGTGTTCTACCTGTCCGTCTGTCTGTCTGCGCTGACATCACTGTGTCAGGGTCAGAGGTCGGCCGACGGCCGTCTGCCGTCCCCGCCGGACCAGCCGGTCGTCGGGCTCACGGCCGAGGAGCTGGTGAGTCATCTGTCTTCATCCGGGATCTCTGGATCATGTTTTTAAAATGTTTCTCTTCTGAGTCATTAAGGTGGTAAACTGATGAAGGTAAACGATGATTCAATCAGAAGTAATTAAGGTGGAAAAGATGTTTGAAATAAACTGTGTGAAAAAGGAGTTAATTGGTGTTCTGTAACCGATGGTAACACCCAAACTAATTAAGGCTGAAACATTTCCACCTTAATGGAACTGATTAAGGTGGAAATGTTTTCTAAGAAGTGAAAACAGATGATTGACTGACGTGATAAATGTTAAATATTATCTGATATGTGCGTGTGTGTGCCTGTGTGTGTGTGTGTGTGTGTGTGTGTGTCTGTGTGCACGTGCAGGCGGAGGCTCTGCAGGGTCTCCTGGGGGGTGAAGCTGACAGCGGTGTCGGTCTCTCGGTGGAGAAGAAGGCCTCCGTCATCCCTCGGGTGAGAACATGTCTGACAGCCGTCATCACCTCAGCAGCTGTTCTACCTTTCCGTGTGAAGTTGCGTCCGTCTCGTGTGAGTCGTCGCGTGTTGGACTGATCGGGTCGGTCCTCCTGATCTGTCGGGTCCGTCGGCAGCGTGCACACCTGCTCAGGTGTCCGGCTGCAGATTCCTGTGTGTGTTTTCTGCTCTCTGTGGTGAACGTTTGGTTTCCTTTGGGTTTCAAACCTGCTGCACCGTGATTGGACAAGTCGTTTCCGTCGCCTGCTTCCTCGCCACATGCAGCACGCTGTCACATGACGTCAACATTCCGTTCTCGGTAGTCCTCTGTGGAGGTTCGGGGCCTAGAACCCGGAGCAGGAATTTAAAGGTGGAGCTAGAAACACGGCAGGCTGTTCATTGGTCGACACAGTCGTCACTCCGTCACAGAACTCAAAGCACGAACCTGCGGCCTGTCTCTAACAGAGCGTCTGTCCTTCTGCGTCTCCGCACGCTGAGAAGAGACAAGTCTCTCCATCGTCACACCGCTCGCTGTCCGCTAACAGCCGTGCCAACGTGTCGCAGTACCGTCTGAGGAGATGCAGACCAGACCAGACCAAACCAGGTTCAGGTTCAGGTTCAGGTTCACTCACATGACCACTAGAGGTCGCCAGTTAGTTACAGGTTTACATTCAGATCACTATGAAAACTTCTACTGAAGCTGAAACATGTCTGTCTGTCTCTCTGTCTGTCTGTCTGTCTCTCTGTCTGTCTGTCTGTCTCACTCTGTCTCTCTGTCTGTCTCTCTGTCTGTCTGTCTCTCTGTCTGTCTGTCCGTCTCTCTGTCTGTCTGTCTGTCTGTCTGTCTCTCTGTCTGTCTCACTCTGTCTGTCTGTCTGTCTGTGCCACTCTGTCTCTCTGTCTGTCTGTCTGTCTCCTCCTTGCTGTCCATCTCTACCTGTCTGTCTCGACCTGTCTGTCTGTCTCTACCTGTCTGTCTCTCTGTCCGTCTCCTCCTTGTCTGTCCGTCTCTCTGTCCGTCTGTCTGTCCGTCTGTCTTTACCTGTCTGTCCGTCTGTCTGTCCGTCTGTCTTTACCTGTCTGTCCGTCTGTCTGTCCGTCTGTCTGTCTGTCTCTACCTGTCTGTCCGTCTCTACCTGTCTGTCTCTTTCAGTGTGACGTGGGCGAGCGCTGTGCGATGAAACATGGACCTCGAATCGGCCGCCTGTGCGACTGCCTGCGAGGAACCGCCTGCAACACCTTCTTCCTGCGCTGCTACTGAACGCACACACCTTGACTTCCACACCTGTGAGGACGTGACGTCTAAAAGCTGAGAAGAAGAAATGTCCTGACAGAGATAGAAGAACACACACACCTGTCTCACCTGCCTGTCTCTCTGCATGTTTCTGTCTTTGTTTTAAAGTTTCGTGTGTGTCTTTCAGATTCATTTATTTTTGTTAAATAAAGTTTCTTCATAAAGCTGCTCGGCTCTGACGACCTCGTCATTTAAGGGCAACGTTGGTCCTGAGTTTTGTCTGTCAGGCAGTTCCTCTTCTCAGGCTGCATCCACGTCTTTGCCTTCTTCGTCTCCATCTATAATCTGAAGCATCTGATTGGTGGAGCTTGTTGGAGGGACAGAGCCTGGAATCATACCTGACGGCCTCACACACTGTTGTTTTACCTGCTGATCAGTTCTTAAACCGACCATCACACCTGCACACTGGAGAACATGAAGAACAGAACCGACTTTTAAATGACTCAGATGTTCTGCACTCTGATATCTGTCCAGACGTATGTGTGACACCAAATCTACAGATTACAGGAAGCCATGGACAGAATATTCTGTGTGCTGTCAGACGTGACATGAATCAGACAAACTGATGTCATGATGAGCGTGTGGTGTTCAGTCTACTTCACCTAATTTAAACTTACGAAATAAAACCAGCTCAGTCCGACTTTAGTCTCGTGTTAACATCGTTAATGTGCAGATTAACGACAGAAACCTACATCATGTGTACAAAGGTAGCATAACTCACGTCATGAACTCAGCGTTCAGGCTGAGACGTCACATGGTTCCCTGAAGCGTGGACCGCCACCTCCTCCAAAACCACGTCCACCCCCGAGAGAGTCCTAGAAGACCCGATTCAGGGCACGCATTCAGTTAGAATCAGGCTTTACAGCGCCCCCCACAGGGGACTGTAAGGTACGTTACAGCTCAGATGGAGCATTTTCATCAGGTTCAAATATTTCTAACACTGTTCTACTTTATATCCTGTCGGCTGGTTTAATCTGCAGCGATGCTTCATATTCTATAAGATCATCACGTGTTTGTCCTGTGAGAACCTCGTATCTCAGACAAACAGCCTGTTTTCAGCTCTGTGACGATGCATTTTCAGCTGAGCCAAGAGGCTTTTAAACACTTTATTTAGCTGAAGAAGACATGAAGGAAAACTTCATCCTTCAGTTTATCACAAACATTCAACACATCTGGAGATACGAGCTTTCCACTGGACAGGAAGGAATCTGAAGAGTAACTACAGTAATGGAGTAGAAGTTCAAATGGAAATACTTATTTACAGTACACATACCTGAAATTTGTACTTTAGTGCAGTACTTGAGTAAATGTAATCAGTTACATTCCACCATTAAGTCTGAAGTGACTTCCTGTCACTTTCCTGGAACAACTCTGACCTAAAAATATCTTTCACAGAGCAGACAGACGTAATCAATCATCCCCGATCGATCAATCGTCCCCGATTAGATCCCCGGAGAGGCTGATCGGCCCCGCGGCCTCGTCACTCAACACAAAGTCTCCTAAAACAGATGGACAGCGGCAGCCCGCCGCCGCCTCCTCACCAACCTTTATTACAGCCTGACGCTGACGACAGCAGCGGTCGCAGGTTCGATTCCCTCCACTGGAGCAAAGACAGCGGCTGTTTGGACTCTGAGGACAGAACTTTGTCTTTTAGGATCTCACTTCTTGTTTTTACTGTATTTTGTCATGAAGGAAACTTTACCTGCTGCCGACCTCCAGCTGTTTGCTTTCATCAGTGTGATCGTCCAATCAGGGACGAGCTGTGTCTGACTCAGACCTTTAATTTGAGACGGACGCAGTTTATCGACGAGGATCACAGAGACGGGATGGCATTCAGCTCGCAGCGTCCAGCCGAGAGAGATAAGACAAGCTAATGACAGCAGCTAACACACACACACACAGACACACACACACACACAGACACACGCACACACACACACACACACACAGACACACACACGCACACACACACACACACACACAGACACACGCCCACATACACACACACACACACACACACACAGACACACACACACAGTAAGCAGGTGTGTGTGCTGACAGTCAGCTGTTTGCCTGTTCAGTCTGTTGATGAGTGTTTTCAGTCGTTGAAGAACTCTTCGTCATCTCGTCAGTTTAATTTGTTTTAACAAACTGCAGTTTGACAGAAAAATAAATCTGAACTCTCGTGTTGAAAAGAGGATCCATGAAGCTGATCAGAGTCTGTTTCTGTCTACGAGCAGAGTGGGGTCCACTGAACACTGTCTCCCTCCTCATGTGCACAAAAAGACTCAGTCCAGGTGTTCCTGGTCCTGTTGACCAACCTCGGGCCTGCTGACAGCGGGTCCAGCTGGACCCATGCTGCTCATGAAGGGTCAACAAAGTGGCCTGCTGGTTTTTCCTGATCCATCAGAACCTGAGAAGCAGTTCAAACTGGGGGAGCAGTGAGGTCAAAGTGCAAGTTCAGACGATGCTGATCTGAGCTCCCGGCTGGTTCTGGTCCTCCGCAGTCCTCCCCATCAGCTTCAGTTTCCATCCGTTCAGTTTGGACTCAGCACCACAACTGAACGGTTTCTCTCCTGTGGGAGTTTTCTGGAGGTCCAGACCTGCTGTCTGAGTAAACCTTTTCCTACGCAGAGAGCAGCTAAAAGGTTTTACTGTGTGTGTGTATTCAGATTCCTCTCAGGCTGAAGTGTTTTACCACACAGAGCAGAAACATGACACTGTCTCAGTCCTTCAGACTGCTTTAACAAGTGCTGTCTCGCCACTGAAGTTCTCCAGAACCAGACCTGAAAACACTGCTGGCTCTTCATCGCTCTGACCGGCGCCATGTCGCTCACTGCCAACATTTACTGACACGTTAACCAGGTCACCTGTTCATAAAAAAAAGCATAATGATAAAAACTTTATTAACCAACATCCAGCGTTCATGCTGCTGAGCTACAATAAGTCCAGCAGAGGGCGCACAGAGCACATGTAATGAGACAGTTAGCATTGTAGCTTTACTCGTTCACTTGAGTACAGTTTTGAAGTACTTGTACTTCACCATTTCATCCCACTGTCTCCTCCTCCACCTCTCAGAGGGAAATGTTGAACTTTTTACTCCATTACATTGATCTGACAGCTTTAGTTACTTTACACATTCAGATTTTTACCAAAACACACGAAGAGTCTCTAAAATCTGTGAAGGCGTCACTTTGGCCTCATCGTCACCACATTTCTCACTATGTTTCTCACAATGTTTCCAAACCGATCGATCGATTAATGGAGGAAATAATCAGCTGATTGATCCAGAATGAAAAGAATCATTAGTTCAAATGAAGCTCAACCAGCTCCAACAGTAAAATCCTGCTTTGACATGATCTGGTGACGGATGGAGACACCAGCACAGCTGTTTTCTACTGTAGTACTGTTCCTCCTCCACCTGTGCGTGTGTGTGTGCGTGCGTGCATGTGTGTGTGTGTGTGTGGGTGTGGGTGTGGGTGTGTCTGTGTGAGTGCGTGTGTGTGCGTGGGTGTGTCTGTGTGAGTGCGTGTGTGTGCGTGCATGTGTGTGTGTGGGTGTGCGTGCATGTGTGTGTGTGTGTGTGTGTGTGTGTGTTAGCTGCTGTCATTAGCTTGTCTTATCTCTCTCGGCTGGACGCTGCGAGCTGAATGCCATCCCGTCTCTGTGATCCTCGTCCATAAACTGCGTCCGTCTCAAATTAAACGTCTGAATCAGACACAGCTCGTCCCTGATTGGACGATCAATGAAGAACCAATAAATTCAAAAAAATACAAGTTTCCTTCATCAGATGACAAAATACAATAAAAACAAAAAAGAGTCAGCAACTGCAAGAAACAACTGACCTGCTAACTGACCTGTGCTGGTGCTGGTGCTGGTGCTGGTGCTGGTGCTGGTGCTGGTGCTGGTGCTGGTGCTGGTGGTGGTCCTGGTGCTGGTCCTGGTGCTGGTGGTGGTCCTGGTGCTGGTCCTGGTGCTGGTGGTGGTCCTGGTCCTGGTCCTGGTGCTGGTGGTCCTGGTGGTGGTCCTGGTCCTGGTGCAGGTGGTGGTGGTGCTGCTGGTCCTGGTCCTGGTGCAGGTCCTGGTCCTGGTGGTGGTCCTGGTCCTGGTGCAGGTGGTGGTGGTGCTGCTGGTCCTGGTCCTGGTGGTGGTGGTGGTGGTGGTGGTCCTCGTCCTGGTCCTGGTCCTGGTGCTGGTGCTGGTCCTGGTGGTGGTCCTGGTCCTGGTGCAGGTGGTGGTGGTGGTGGTGCTGCTGGTCCTGGTCCTGGTCCTGGTGCAGGTGCAGGTGCTGGTCCTGGTGGTGGTCCTGGTCCTGGTCCTGGTGCAGGTGGTGGTGGTGCTGCTGGTCCTGGTCCTGGTCCTGGTGCAGGTGGATGGTCTGTGCAATAATGTGCTGGAATTGTTGTTGAATTTGCTGATTCACATTAAAATATCTCATTGATTTGTCTGCTTCTTGAACTGGATTCCTGGATTAGATGAATAACTACAACAAACCTCTAGAACATAAAAAGTTTTAAGTCACACTTCACCCCTCATTAGAACATAATATATCCCATAATAATGATGGAAAGTTTGCAAAGAGCCCCTTTCAGTCTTGTCACAACAATAACTCCAGAGCTGCTGATCAATGAATTCATTTCTTTACAGCCGACTGAGAACAGAGGAAAGTACTGCAGTACTGCATGGAGACTTCTGTAGATTATCACCGTCACTGTTTACTAAAGCAACCAAACAGCAAGACGTTCCCATGGAAACAACGGTTTCCTTCTTCAGTCGGTATTATCCAAACAAACCAAATGGAAATCAGGATTCTCTGCTGAGTCGTTAGTGATTTCATTTTATTTCACATGGATGAGGAACAACGCCCCCCCCCCCCCCCGAGTACAGGTACAAGCACTGAGACAATGAGAGAATACACCAGAGCAGTTACCTGCGAAACCATCTAATATATACTGTTACTGCTAAGCTAACTGATCTGCTAACAGCTACCTGCTAGCTGACTGACACAAATGTTAACTGACCCACTAATCCAGCAAACTGAACATCAAATTAATCTGCCGACTGATCGGCTAATCAACCTGCTAACTGCTAACCAAACTGCTAGTTACTAACTGACCAGCTATCCGCTAACTGACCAGCTATCTGCTAACTGACCAGCTATCCGCTAACGAACAAATCCTGAGCCACAAACTGAAACTGAGCAAAAGAATGTTTTTCCCATTTCTGGACTTTAGTTTAATGTCGACTAAATTCGAGACTGAAACAACTGAATGACATCACCAGAACTGTCCAATGAATGCATTACATGTCAGTACATGTGACTCCAGATGAGGCTGATCTGAGCTCCGTTCAGTTCGTCTTCGATGAAGCTGCGAGGACTCAGCAGCACACCTGTGGTTTTTGAGCTGATAGAGCCAGGTGAATCTGTGGTCACAGAGGCTGCAGCTGAAGGGTTTCTCTCCGGTGTGGGTTCTCATGTGTATCTGTAAGTGTCCGTGCCGGGAAAAACGTTTATTACAGCGTGAACAGCTGTAAGGTTTCTCTCCTGTGTGACATTTCAAATGGTTCTGCAGATGTGACTTCTGGCCGAATCGATGACCGCAGACCGAGCAGCCGAACGGTTTCTCTCCCGTGTGAATCCTCATGTGTGCCTTCAGATTTGACTTTCGGTTAAATCGTTTTCCACATTCAAAGCACAAAAATGGTTTCTCACAACAATCAGATCCATTATTTGTCTGAATGTTCAAACCTACACGAGCTCCTGTGGTCTTTCTCTGATCATCACTGACTTCAGTCTGTGCTTCAAAAAGCTCTGCAGTCCTGTCATCAGTGTCAGGTTGTAAAGGTCTATCTGGATCTGAGGTCCCGGCTGGTTCTGGTCCTCCACGGTCCTCCCTATCAGCCACAGCTTCTGCCTCTTCAGTTTGTGTCTGATGAAGCTGTGAGGACGGAGGTTCCTCTTCATCCTCTTCTTCACTCTTCACAGGGACAGGAGGGAATGTGAACTTGCCGATATCAGCCTCCTCCAGACCTCCGAGCTGCTCTCCCTCCTGACTGGTCCACAGCTCCTCCTGTTTCTCTTTAATGTGTGGGGGCTCAGCTGGGTCCTCCTGGTCCGGACTGGATCTCCAGTCCTGCTGCTCAGGAGGATCCTCGTCTTTCCTCGCCAACAGCAGCTGGACGTCTGCAGGGAACAGTGAAATACAAACAGACATTGAGGAAAACTGTGATTGCATATCAAGCAGAGGTGTATTAGTATATTATAGAATATAGAAAAGTATTTATTCACCTCTGGTGGGTGCCGGTTGGCTCTGCACTGAGAACAGTTCATTCTTACACACTGTTTGGGTCAAACAGCAGGATAACCACCCTGACTTTTACTTCAGTGACCCAAAATGCAGAAAAATAAAAATGTTTGTTGTTGTTGAACACTTCTATACGTCTGTACACGTTTTATACATTAAGACTGTTCTGACGCGAATGTGACCCAAATCTATTAATATGGATTTCAGACCCGTTAGTGTGAGTTCAGGGAAGGAAGACGGGAGTTTTAGGGAACCATGAAACTGTATATGTCATGTTTTTGTATAGTCTTTATGGGACAGTAGTGACAGAGTTCTGGGGAACCCTGAAACTATCACAAGGACTGCCCGCCCCACCACTGATAGAGACGCCTGCTGGTCAGAGTCATCACTCAGAAGGACACACTAGTCTACTGTTTTAGGTTATTTTCTGTACAACTGAAAAAGAGTACTTGTCAGTTTGCACTCTTGTGAGATGCATTTAGTCTTCTTAGAAGCTAAAACAAGCTTTGAATAAATCAGGGAGGATGAAACTTGGTGTCAGAACAAACAGAGAAAACCGAGAGAAGAAGTGAAGGCAACAAACCTGCTCTGTGTAACCGGACTTCAGGCTTGAAAACAGCGTCCAGTAGTTTCTGTTGTCGACAAACTTCCTCCTCGTACTCTGCTATCGTTCTTTCAAACTGCTCAAATATCTCTTCAGCAGCCGCAGTTAGTCGCTGCTTCACAAAAGCTCTCAGCGTTTGGACTTTAGACATTTTCACACAATCACACAAAACAAAACACTGCTGGCTCTCCACCAAACGGTCACTCTGACTGGCGCCGTGCTGCTCACTGTCTGTTTGCAGCTAGCATGCTAAGCTAACTTCCGTGGCTTTGTCGGTAGCGGGAGATGAGTCAGAGGTGAAACACGGAGAACAGGTGAACAGCACAAAGTCCAACCACACAGATTCATGCGGACATAAAGACTCTCTGTTCGTGTCTCTGGAGACAACAGCGGGACTCGTTCACAAGATAAACCAGCAGGACGCCATCTTGCTAAAAACATCACAGTAAATTAATCGCTTCCGGGAGCCACTTCCTGTCGCCCGTCAAAATAAAACCTCCAAAATTTCACTGACGCGTTTACACGTTAACCAAGTCACTTATTAATAAATAACTCTAAGGGAAATATTTTACTTCTTACTCCATAACATTTATCTCTCAGCTTCAGTCACTTTAGATTTATATTTTTACACACAAACATAGAAGAGTTTATAAAATCTGATGTTTTGTTATAAACACACAGGTACTGGTGTTGTATTGTGAAACTCTGTTACTAGCTGCCGACACTCTTATCTGCATTTTCGTTATTCTTTCTTCTTATTGTTATTTTTCCCCGACGAAAGCATTCATGCAGCAAAAAGACCAAATGTCTCTAAAATGGGTGAGTGGGTTGCAAATGCCACCGACTACTCAGGCACAAAAAAAAGACATTCATTGACCTCAAGGTGGCGCTGTAACAATCAAGTTATTTTTCAATGTGCTCATCAGAAAACACATTATGACACATCCTGAAAAAGAATCATCCTCGTCGTCACACCTCGTGTTTGGTGTCGGTGACCTCTATGTCTGCTGGTCTACACACACCTGCTCTGTAACAGTCAGGTCACCTGTTCAAATTCAGCCTGATGTCAAGGTGAGTGATTTGCTACATTTTCTTTTTCCAAACTCAAACTCCCAATCTCACGTGAGAAATATAGAAAAAAATATGATTTCTTTTCATTATTATTATTTTTCTCTGTCAAAAGTCAAAGTAAACACCAAGAGTGAGCAGGCGAGCTGCAAATTCCACCGACTCCTGAGACACGCGATGACGCTCACTGACCTCAAGGTGACGCTTTAATAAGCAAAAAGTTTACGTTTGCGCGACTGACACAGGGACACAGACAAGTTAATTCATGACTGACGTCATCATTTAATTCACCAATAAATCTCCAATATCTCACCAACATTAACGGACAATAAGTAGAACTCTTAAAAAAGTCTCTAGTGCTTTTCACTTTATAATATTAGAACATTATTGCCTGCAGCCACAGCTGAGATGGACAGACGTTCTAGTCAGAAGACAGATGAGAGATTATGGCCTAGCGAGAGAAAGCTTTAAGACATACACTGGATAAATACAGAATAATCATTGATAAATAAGATTGTTTAGAGGCGTGTATAGGCATTTGAAACATCTGGGGATGAGCCCCAAAGAGAGGAAGTGATCCACACACAACTTTCTTGAAATCAATTCATTCATTGATTCATTAGCCGTGACGTCTGTCACCAGGATGAAATCAGACCCGCTGTACAGGCCTGAAACCGAACAGGCCAATAACACGCAGGTAGAGGGCGACACACATACTCACAGAACTGGAGTTACATACAGTAACTATTTTCTTCACTGTAACACCGAGTCCAGCAACATGATGATGTGAAGGTCACATAGTGAGCAATTTCTCTGTCAATTTCTCTTCTCTCTGTTGCTGCAAGAAGCAACACAAAAGTCTTCATCTACTGTCACCATCTGAGGAAGAGGAGACCCAGTGACGTAACTTTGCACAACAAATTCCTAGGCTAACAGTTGTTACAGGACTTCAAACGGAAGCTCACGGATGACTGACACCAACTTAAAACTTAGAACCTGTAAGTTTTGACATGTTTACGTTACTTTGCTGTTTTACTGCTGGTCGAATTTTGTGTTAGCATGTTCCACGGCTAATGTGGCTAGTAGCCTTCACTGTAGACTCACAGACTGGAGCCATGTTGGACTGTTTAATATTGAGGGACAGTCAAGAAACTGTTTGAACATTCAGCTTCATTTGAAGCCAGTTAAAGAACCAGAGCAGCCGGTTGGCTGAGGGAAACGGCTTCTTCACGTAGCATTTTTTGTCGTCTCTCATAGCCAGAGCTAACGTTAGCTCCACACTTCATTCTGCAACACAACATCAGCTGGTTTGTTGTTACAGGAAAGCTTACTCTTTTTTTTACTGGTGTGATATACATTTAGGTCATACTGCCCCTTGATTCAGTGGTTGTATGAGCTCATATACATATTAAATATTTTGGCAGTAAAAAACAGCCCTGTGGCTATAGTCCAATAGCCTGACACATGCCCCTGGTTGGCTCCAGTTCTGGGGAGACAGATATGGTTGCTCTTGACATATGGGTGGCTGAAAAAGATGATAAATCTGTAACACATGCAGTGCAGCAAAACCAAGGTGGTAGAAGATCATCAATAATGACGCACGACATTTGTGGGTCGCGTGGTAGCCTACATCCAAGCACACTGTACTCCTATACAAATCAGTTACCCATCAAATAGTACTTCTGAAGTCCCATAAACTCCCTCCACTTCTTTCCCTTAGCACTTACACTGAGCTCATTTGTGGCCTCTCTGGAACTCAGCTGAGGAAAATTCATCGCACTGATGGAGAACTTCGACTACCTGAACATTTTGAGGTGGGAAGTAAAAAATTCAAAGCAGGAAGTTTTTCTTTGCGGCTGAATCAGCAGCTTCAGTTATTGCTGCTGCTCTCCCCGACACACTTGTGACTTTTGACCTGCGACTGCCAGGTGAACCTTTTGTCACAAACGCTGCAGCTGAACTGTTTCTGTCCCGTGTGCACTGAGAAGTGGTACGTCAGGTTTGCCTTCTGAGAAAAGCTTTTATCGCACACTGGGCAACTGTATGGTTTCTCTCCTGTGTGGACCGTCATGTGTTTCTTCAGACCTCCCTTTTGTGTAAAGCTTTTGTCACAATACAAGCAGCTGAAGGGTTTCTCTCCAGTGTGGATTCTCATGTGGTTTACCAAAGCGCTACGCACGGCAAAACTCGTGTCACAAAATGAGCAACTGAAAGGTTTTTCTCCAGAGTGACATCTCATGTGCCGGATTAGGTTGGGCCTCTGAGAAAACCTTTTGCCGCAAACTGAGCAACTATATGGTTTCTCTCCCGTGTGAAACCTCGTGTGTCTCCGCAGACTGTCCTTTCGACCAAATTTTCTACCACATTCGCAGCAGATAAATGATTTTTTGACAGCGTTACATGTGACGTCACTCACAGGGACGTCATTCATTTCCATCTGAGTCTTTGAACCTGCCTGAGGTTCCCTGCTCTCCTTACAATCATCATCACTGACTTCAGTCTCGGGTTCAGAAGAGTTTGAAGCCTTGTCGTCACTAACTGGCTGAAAGTAACTATTTGGATCTGAGGTCCTGGCTGGTTCTGGTCCTCCACAGTCCTCTCCACCAGCTTCTGTTTCCATCTGTCCAGTCAAACGGCTGCGTAAAGGTTCACTTTGAATCTGATGAAGCTGTGAGGACTGAGCCATCTCTTCATCACCATCCTCCTCCTTCACCTCCTCCAGCCCTTGAAGCTGCTGTCCTTCCTGGCTGGTCCAGAGTTCCTCCTGTTCCTCTTTAATGTGTGGGGGCTCTGGTGAATCCCCCTGGTCCAGCCTTGGACCCCACTCATGCTGCTCAGGGGGGGCCTCTTCACAATTCACCAAGACCTGCCGGATGTCTGTCGGACACACTGACACAGAGAGACACACATCGACCATGAGTTCATGCTAGCCCAAGCTAAATACATAGCATTTAGCATTTTATGTTAATGAGGTCAGTGACGTATTCACAAGAGAAATACATTCATCACAGGTCCTGATCCCTCTTTCCTGATTTAAACCAGGTCGGGGGGCGGGTGATGTGGTGTGTGTGCGTGTGTGTGCAAGCAGCAGTGGAAAGTAACTAAGTACATTTACTCAAGTTCTGTGTACTTTTGAGGTACTTTACCTTCACTTTGGTTTCCATTTTTACAACGTTACACTTAACGTCAGTACGTTGATCTGACAGCTGCAGTTTATTGTCTTGTATGTATTATTTTTTATATTTTTAATATAAATAAATTTGACTTAATTACTAATTACACTACAAATTTAATACAGAGCTCGTTAGAAGGTGGAACAAGACATGAATGTAACCTGTGTTTCAGGTTCAACCTCAACTAGTTGTCATTAGCTAAAGCCATTGGCCAACTAACTAGCTGTCATATGTTTCTGATGTTAATTATTTAAATATATATATTTTGGGGGGTCAGGAAACGGTTCGAGTTCCTGGGCTGATGAAGAATTGTATAAGTTAAGTGTTACGTAACAGGAAAATACAGAACCGTCACAATGAGCCTTTAAAATATAAATATTAGCTGAAGCAGGAATGATTCTGATGTTGGAACAACCAGCATAAAGATGAAGAATCCGGTTCTAGTACTCATGCCACCAGCATTCCCTGCTGGGTCCCTCAGCCCGAACCTGAAAACCCCCATCTCGGTGGTCCAAAGCTCCTGAGCTACCTAAACACCAACACGTCCCAGGTGCTCTGAGCTCACAGCAGAGTCGGCTAGCTGCACAGTTAACTGGACAACGGCTACTACAGACAGCCAGACTTAGACTAGTTGGTCAGAATTCCATGTAAAAAAAGGTCTTAGCTTTAAATATCGCCCTGATAATCGTGGCTCGAACGACAAGGTGCAGCTCCTGAATGCAGTTTCAGGGGTTTAATCACCCCTTGCTCACAACCACTGCTGCTGCTGCTGCTGCTGCTGCTGCTGGTGGTGGTGGTGGTGCTGCTGCTGCTGCTGCTGCTGCTGCTGCTGCTGGTGCTGCTGGTGGTGGTGCTGCTGCTGCTGCTGGTGGTGGTGGTGCTGCTGGTGGTGGTGCTGCTGCTGCTGCTGCTGGTGGTGGTGCTGCTGCTGCTGGTGGTGGTGGTGCTGCTGCTGGTCCTGCTGCTGGTGGTGGTGCTGCTGGTGGTGGTGCTGCTGCTGGTGCTGGTGCTGCTGGTGGTCCTGCTGCTGGTGCTGGTGCTGCTGCTGGCTCTTCTAGGCTCATCTTTAACGTGGCTGTGTGACTGGGTGTGTGTGAACTGTCCGCTTTTTTAATTAACATTTCCTGATTTTTCTTGGTAAAGGGTTTTGGGCATCAAAATGATACTTAAATAAGATATTTATGCTTCTATTAGCAGTCAGAGCCCCCCCTGTACACCACATTTACTCGAGTTATTGTGCTCCAGAGCACAGAGACACATTCTGTATCTGTAACACCCTGCAGCAGTTAACGGTTATCACTGTGAACGGACTGTTAAACACGTCAAATCCAGAATAATAACTAGATACTGAACTAGAAAAAGCTCTCAGAGCTCCACCAAGCAGCATCAGAGCTCAGAACAAAACCCACAGTTCAAGCACCAATGAACGAGTCCTGATCTGAACTAAAACTCAAACACTAAGCTGGTCGATGAACAGAAACCAGCTGAGTCTGACAGACGAGCTCCTGTAGTCCAGCCAGCGATGCTGTCAGGTCCAGGGAACCATCAGCCTGAGCTCAGAGGTTTGATGGAGGGTCCACGGGTGGAGAGGACGGAGCTGCAGATTAATCTGATTCTGTAGCACAGCTGAACTATGAACTCTGTCGACAGGGGGTGGGGGCTGATCTATGATCACTGTCAGGATGGACTGGACCCCCTCCACTACTGAGCCATGTTAATGAGACCTTTTTCACTAATTTATCAGCATTCTGTGGGACAGGTGGAGCTTTTTATTAATACAACAAGCCACCAACTACCTGGTTCTTCATCAGTGGTGGCAGGAGTACTTTAGTGTATTTTTACTAAAGTAAAAGTAACAATAGCACAGTGTCCTGCATTCAAAATGATACTGAAATATGAGTCTTAGCCTCCAAACGTACTCAAAGTACCAAAAGTCAAAGTAGTCGATATGCAGAATAGATTTTACTTCACTGGATTATAACACTTAACTACTCTTTTACTCGCTGCTGGTGAAATAATAAAGATAATAACAGATCATCATCGACTCGTTAATGATCAAAACCTGCAAATGAACTAAAGCTGTCAGACAAACGTTTTGGAGGAAAAAGGACGAAATCTACTCCGACAGAAAGCAGAAAGTAGCATGAAGTGAAATAACTGAGGTAAAGTACCTTGAACCTGTACTGGGTCAGACTGTACTACAGTACTGCAGTACTCCGGGTACTTGTACATTAGCAGTCAGGCTACAGTCCGGAGACAAACTGACGGTAAAGTGTTGATGCTGGTCCAGGTCAGACTCTCTAAACCCGGCGGAGCCTCGGGGGTCCTCGGCCTGTTCTCTGCCGCTCTACAGCAGGAACTAGCTTAGCTGCGGCTAACGGCCCGTGCACGGCCCGTTTAGCTACAGTTAGCTTAGCACGGAGCCTGTGACATTGGCAGTAAACGTGTTTCCGGCAGCAGACAGAAAACAAACCTGCTCTCCGCAGCTTCAGTTCAGGTGTCAGAACCACGTCCAGCAGCCTCCGATGGCGGCGGTCAATCTCCTCTTCATACTCGGTTATTGTTCTCTCAACGTGTCCGAAGATCTCGTCGACGGCCGCAGTTAGTCGCTGGTTCACGAAAAGCTTCAGACTGTGAAGTCTGGACATCTTTCTCACAGTCAGGGAGGACAAACTGACGCCAACGAGCCTCTTCACTCTTTATGAGTTGATGAAGATGCGACTGATCGACAGAACAACATCCGCTACAATACGAAGGATAACTTCCGGGTCACATTTCAAAATAAAGGCCGTATAATGACAGGTGACGATCAGAGGCTCAGCTCTCAATGAGCAAAGTATCACGATGACTTGCCTGAGACCTGAATGTTTTAATTCTGTTTCAACCATTACACACATTACACAACTATTAAATATATGAACACACACACACACACACACACGGTCTCCAGCTTCCATCCCAGTGGAGCAGGGCTGTCTCATGGATAATTCAACCATCTCGCCCTGCAACGAGGCAAATGTGACACATTTTAAATGTAAGTGACATCAAACATCATGAAAGATTTGAACTAATAGAAATTAATGACTGAACTCTGATCTGAAACCTCAGTTAAACCAGCGTTTCTCAAACCACTAAAACCAGAAGTGAAAAATAAAATCAAGTTCTTTGATTTTTCCTTCCGATGCAGACTTGAAAATAAAAGCTCTTGGTCACATTTCTTAAGACTTGAAGATTAAGTTCGCACACATTCTGAGACACGATGTTCAACCCTGATTCCAAACCATTTCCATCAAACTGTGTTTCCTGTTTTTATTTAAAGATTTAAGATAAAAAATGAAATGATCACAAAGGCCTCTGAAGAACAACGCAGCACTAAAAATGGGTCAACTGAGGAACAACGATGCAGTGGATGCGTAGAGGTAAGACGCCGTCATGTCATTCTGTAAGACTTTCTGTGTTTCTGTGTACCTGTCCGTTATCTTCAGCTAGCTGACGGTGTGTTCAGGTGAAGCCTGCCGGACACACTCGCCTTCTGTCGAAGCATCATGCAGTCAGGTGGTTCAGAGGATGCTCTACGTTTCTGAACGATCTTCAGCCTTTCAGGTTGTAGAACGTCGGGAACGAAGGGTTTGTAATAAAAGTGAGTAACTGTGAGGGATCAACACTGAGACAGAAAAACTCTTTCAGACGTGTCAAATCTGATCCACAGACAAAGGAAATCAGAGTCATTTCTCAGCGACCGTTTATTCATTTCTACATTCTCACACAGTCTGAGTTGGAAGCAGGAAGTTAAACTCTTGCAGCTGTTTTCGTGCTGAATTTGGGCTCCACGGCCTCATTTGCTGCTCTCACCAGGACACTCGTGTCTTTTAAACTGCGACTGCCAAGTGAAGCGTTTCCCGCAGACGCTGCAGCTGAACGGTTTCTCTCCGGTGTGAGCCGTCATGTGTCTCGTCATGTGTCCTTTTCGTGAGAATCTCTTATCGCAAACTGAGCAGATAAAAGGTTTGAGTCCGGTGTGGGTCCTCATGTGCTGAACCAAAGTGTGACGCTGAGTGAAGCTCGTGGTGCAGACCGAGCAGCAAAAAGGTTTTTCTCCCGTGTGAATCCTGAAGTGTGCGACCAGATCCGAGCGCTGCCTGAAGCTTTTACTGCACAGGGAGCAACCAAACGGTTTCTCTCCGGTATGGACTCTCATGTGTTTGTCCAACGACCAGCCGTGACTGAAGCTGCTGTTACAAACCGAACAGCTGAAGGGTTTCTCTCCTGAATGACATCTCATGTGAGCAGTCAAATGCTCCCTCCGGTTGAACCTTTTACTGCAGAAAGAGCAGCCGAACGGTTTCTCTCCTGTGTGACACCTCATGTGTCTCTTCAGATTTGTCTTGTGGCCAAAAGTTTTACCACATTCAGAGCAGATAAATGATTCTCTGTCAGCGTTTCTCATGTTATTAATCACAGAGTTTAAACCTGCCTGAGGTTCTCTGGACTCTGTCCAATCCTCATCACTCACTTCTGTCTCAGAGGAGTCTTCAGTCTTATCATCAGTATCAGGTCTATCTGGATCTGAGGTCCTGGCTGGTTCTGGTCCTCCAAAGTCCTCCCCATCAGCTGTTTTCATCTGTTCAGTTTGTCTCTGATGAAGCTGTGAGTACTGGGGTTTCTCTTCATCCTCTTCTTCACTCTTCACAGGGACAGGAGTGAATGTGACCTTGGTGATATCAGCCCCCTCCAGACCTCCCAGCTGCTCTCCCTCCTGACTGGTCCAGAGTTCCTCCTGTTCCTCTTTAATGTGTGGCGGTTCTGGTGGGTCCTCCTGGTCCAGACTGGATCTCCAGTCCTGCTGCTCAGGAGGATCCTCGTCTTGACTCGCCAACATCTGCTGGACGTCTGTGGAGGATAATGAAATTAAGATGTCAGAGATGTTACTTTTCCAGTTCGTCCACATCCACTAAACACAACACTGAGATCAGCTGCCATTCATTCCTTATACAGTGTGAGGCTACATGCAGGTAGCATTCAGGTCAGCATCACCTGATGTATCACAATCTGACGTTTTAGAGTTTGAGATTTCCTTTAATTCAGTCGAGTCTAACTCACACAGCTGCCTCTGAGACACTGAAGGTGACTCTAAAACACCTGGAAACACCTGGTACATCCCCATCAAACACCAGAAAGGAATGAAAACTGTCTGGATATGTTGATTCTGAAATCTGGATTATAATTATAATCTGGATTATAATCTGTATTATAATCTGTATTATAATCTGAATTATAATCTGGATTATAATCTGGATTATAATACGCACTGATCATCTGTTAGAAAACATCAGGTTCATTAATGATGTTGATAGTTATTATAAAACACACCAACACAACAAACTGATGAAGTGATATCAGCATCAGCAAGGCTCCGTCATCTTCATGTCGAATAAACATACAAACTTTAAAATTCGAAACGTTTTTCAGGTTTATCCGTCAAACACTCATGAAGTGTACTGACTTCAGTCTCATTCATTAACACTCATAACAACACGTCAGTTACCGTAAAGTCGAGAGTAGAGTCGCTCTCCAGCTGTTAGTCGCTGCTTCACAAAAGCTCTCAGCATCTGCACTTTAGACATTTTGACACAATCACACGAAACTCCCTAAAAACACTGCTGGTTCTCCATCCAGAGTGACCGTTTCACTCTGACAGGCGCCGTGCTGCTCACTGCCGTCCCCGGCAGTCTGTTTCCAGCTAGCATGCTAAGCTAACTTCCGTGGCTTTGTCGGCAGCGGGAGATGAGTCAGAGGTGAAACACGGTGAACAGGTGAACAGCACAAAGTCAAATCACACAGATTCATCCGGACATACAGACTCTCTGTTCGTGTCTCTGGAGACAACAGCGGGACTCGTTCACAACGTAAACCAGCTGGACGCCATCTTGCTAAAAACAATCGCAGTAAGTTAATCGCTTCCGGGGTCACTTCCGGTCAGAGATTTTTTTTTCAGCGTCATTTGTTCGTGCTGTTTTCAACTGATATTTAACGCAGTTGAATGTTAAATTGTTGCGACAGTCAAACATTTTCAAAAATATTTCGAACACCTAAAGAGCGAAACTACTCTTCGTAAACAAACAATTACTTCCGGTCTGGAGTATTTCCCGCTACACGATGACAGCGGAGTCGACTCGTCGGTGGAACGGACTCAGAGTTTAGTTCTCCAGAGGCGGAGGGACAGCGTCAACTGCTGGATGTGGTTTTAAACCTGATGGAGCTGCAAGCAGCAGGTCTGCGCTGCAGGGAGTCATTGCTAAGCTAACGTTAGTTAAACCATCCTTACACCGCTAAGTCCTGCTAAAAGCGTTTTTTTCCTGTTGGTCATTTAGAAACTTGGGCTGTATTTTCTCCAGCAAAGTGTGTCCCCTAATACAGGCCGGGGCTAAAGTGAGCAACATGGCACCCAGGCGGAAATTCGATTTCAAATTCAAAGAAAGAGTTTTGCAGTTCGCGGAGGAAACTTCAGGAGAGGAAGCTGCGAGACGCTTTAACGTCGACTCGAAAAGGATCCGGTACTGGAGGAAGCAGAAGGCCGAGCTGCTGTTAGCTGACAAGAGGAGAGCGCGGCTGACCGGAGGAGGGAGGAAGAAAGTCAACGTGGAGCTGGAGAAACGGCTGTCAGAGTGGATTTACTCAGCGTGGGACGAACACCAGCCAGTGTCAGGAGAGGTGATCAAGACGAAAGCTCTGGAGATCTACCCCTCAGTGAGTGACGGGGGCAAGATGTTTGTGGCCAGCAGACATTGGCTACAAAGGTTTCTGCAGCGCAGCAACCTGTCACTGCGACGTCGCCCCGCCGTGGCCCACGAAGACCCCGACATGCTCTCTGAGAAACTCGTTGCGTTTGTTGACTACGTTGGCAAAGCTGTCGGTTCTAAAAGGATTTTAGAGAAGGACATCATTGCAATGGATGAGACGACTGTTTGGTTCGACGTGGTTCCCCCCGTGACTGTCGATACACCGGGTGTGAAGAGCGTGGCTCTGAAAACCACGGGACACGAGAGAAGCCGCCTCACCGTTGTCCTCGCCGCCAAGGCCGACGGCAGCAAACTCAAGCCTTACATTGTCTTCAGAGGGGCTGCGGCGGACGTGAAGGCCGCGCAGCAGCAGACCTCCGGTGCACTGATCGCCACGTCTGTGACCGGCTGGATGAATGACGCTCTCACCGCGGACTGGCTGCAGTCTGCGGTCGGGAAAGTCAGCTTCACCCCGCGGCTCCTGGTGTGGGACTCGTACCACTGCCACATTGGTGCCGCCACCAAGGCTGAACTGAACCGTGGCTACAACATCACGACAGCGGTGATCCCGGGAGGCTGCTCTAAGTATGTCCAAGCCTCCGATGTGATGTGGACCCAGACCTTCAAGCAGAGTCTGCACGATGCCTACGATCAGTGGATGGCCGGGGGTGCAGATAAGGAATACACAGCTGGAGGTTATTTAAAACCCCCGTCCCGCCGCCTGCTGGTGGACTGGGTGGTTGCAGCCTGGAACAAACTGGACAAGAATGTGATCAAACAGTCTTTCAAAGTTTGTGGACTCTCTGTGAAACCTGACGGGAGCGAAGACGACCTCATCCTCTGCTTCGGGGGGGACCAGCCCTGCGCCGCCGGGCGGGAGGCGCTCGCCCAGGTCCGCCAGAGGAATTGGGAGAACAGGTGTCAAGCAGCCCAGGAAGAGGAAGACGAAGAGGAGCTATTTAACAACGAGCTTGTCGTTTTTGATGATGAGGAGGAAGAGGACAACGATGAGGATGATGCCTTTCAGGAGGAGGACAGTGACCACACGTCATGGCACTGCTTCGTTCATCACGGTACGTCTGGCCAATCATTCTCATGTCCTGGTTCCTAAACCGCTGAGCTGCTGTGTGAAAGGTGAATAACATGGTAATGATCTGACGTATATTCAGCTGAATACAAAGTAAACATACGGAACGTCCCATCAGCTGATCTGAGTCAGTGTTTGAAAAAAAAAAAGAGACAAAGTGTCAGAGTCGTAGAAACGAGAACTGGTTCGTTAACGATGATTTAAATTTACGTTGTGATGAAGAGTTCAGCAGGTGAACATGTTTGTTCTGATAGTAACTTAATGAAGAACTTCTTAAATTGGCTGTAGGAAAAAAACGCAGATCATCCCTTCAGTCGTAGATAAACGATCCAATCAGCAGGCAGCACGAGTCTGATCCAGAGTACATGAGACTCCTTCTGATTGGTCGTCCTTCTCACACATTAAATGTTAGGTGAGCATTCACATGATACTGAGGACAAGTCAACTTTTCGGATGCAGTTCCTGGTTTCTCCCGTTTGTCTCAGTTGATGAGCATCTTCATCGTTGACTGTGACTCTGGTCTGTGTTTGAGGAGCTCAGCGTTCCGATGGTTTTCCAGAGAACATCCTGGTCCTTCACCTCAGCTCAAACAGTAGCATGAATGATTGTTGGGTCTCTTAAATGTTAAAATAATATCTTCTGAAGATCAAGTGATCTTCACATTGATGGTTTGATACGTGTCGTTAATAACTGTGTGCTTGTGTCTCAGCTTTACCCCCAAACAGCAAAAAACAGATGATAATTAAAGAAGAGCAGCAGGAGTGGAGATCCAGTCCAGACCAGGAGGACCCAGCAGAGCCGCCACACGTTAAAGAGGAAGAGGAGGAACTGTGGACCAGTGGAGGTCTGGAGGAGTTCACATTCAGTCCTGTCCCTGTGAAGACTGAAGAAGAGGAGGATGAAGACAAACCTCAGTCCTCACTGCTTCATCAGAGACAAACTGAACAGATGAGAACAGAAGCTGACGGAGAGGACTGTGGAGGACCAGAACCAGCCAGGAACTCAGATCCAGATGGAGCAGATGATGAAGACTCCTCTGAGCCTGAGACTGATGACAGTGCTGATTGGAAGGAGAGCAGAGAGCCTCAGTCAGGTTTAAAATAAGTCCATGTGGGAAGAAAGACTGTGTCAGTTGTGGGTTTGGTGCAGCAGCAGATTGTTTAGTAGCTTCAGGACTGTCGGGCGTAGGAGGGAAAGTATTTTCTTAATGAAAGAGGTTGTCAGTATTTAGCAGAGCTTTGTATGAAAAAGAGAGCAAGTGCTGCCTCCCAGAAGATCAGGTCCCCTCGACCTCCAGCTGCATTCAGAGCAAGGTGAGCCTCAACCCACCCCCCCACCCCGTGCATTCCAGTTAGTTCAGTCCGCCGACGCAGAAACAACAGGGACATCCGGCAGAATAGTTGAACCAGGCTCAACACTTGGCCATCGAAGTCAGTACAAACACACATTCCTGGTCGGTGTCTCAGCAACATGAATATTTCTACAGTTTCCGTCTCAATCGTCATGACAACAGACAGAGTGATCGTTTCTGTGGTTACCTGTCTCATCCTATTAGAAGTCGCGGGGCAGGCTGTTCATGTCTGGTAAACCTTCATGGATCTTTTGAGTCAAACTGGACTTCCTGGTTGGTATCCTGTTGTCTCACCTGTACCTGACAGGGACTTTGAAGTTTCTTTAACGCAGGGCTGATTCCAGTCTGAGTCACTTCAGAGACTCTCTGGCAGGTGATTTGGGTCCACAAACAATGACTTTGTCCATAATGAATCAAACTGTGATTGCATCAGCAGATGATGCTCAGTAGAATCATTTCAGGTAGTCGAGTTTCTCCATGCAAGCGTTCTGACAGTCTACGATGCAGAGAGGTCATGTTAGGAGTTAGATCGCCTCACCTGCAGCCATGAGCTGAAACCTGAAGTACCTGTGAGGTGTGCACGTTCTATAAATACCAGTTTATATGTGGGAAAGGTGGATTGAAGGTTCACACGTCTGCTGTTTCTGATTGGCTGATAGACTTTTCACCTGTGTCGAGTTGAAACAACAATGAAACTGACGAGAAACCACTCGTTAGATGTCGCTTCTGAACGGCGGCGCAGGTGACGGAGTTCAGCGGGACTTTGAGTGTCCTCCAATCAGAGAGCAGCTTCAAAATGTCTGAGTGGAGAAACAGTAAATCGTGAATCAGGCTGCGCTAAAATCAAGGAAATTCAAAGCAGCTTTTAGTTAAATCTCGTCATCGTGCTGTTATTCGTCTCGTTTAGAGAATATAAAGTTCAGTTACTGTGAACTCCTCCAGGAGACTCAGTGATATAAAACATTTTGTCTGCGTCAGTTCAATAAAGGTTTGAGCTTTTTTTTTCACCACATCAGTCTCCTGGTTTGATTGCGGCTAACTGATGATTATGATGTAGCAGAAAAGTCAGATTTAAGAGGATGAGGATGAAGAACAGGGACAGAGTCACCAAACAACATGATGTAAAACATCTAAACACAGTAAAGAAAAGGACGGAGAGATGATTGAAGCTCATCAGAGAAACAAGAACAGGACTCAGAACAGATAACCAGAGAAATCAAAAGTCATAGAACTAAAGTATAAAAAACAAATAATAGTCATTCAACTCAAAGTCCAACAAAATAAATACTCAGAAGTACTCACAGATACTTCAAGTGAAGTATCTGTGAGTACTATGATACCATCAACTATAACACAACAGAACAATGATTCAGTACTCAGTGTTTGTATTGACAGAAATATAATGAAAGAGGAACATATGAAATAAAATGACACGTACCTGGGCGAAGGTCACATGATCTGTCACCTGCACCTGTTTGCTTTCTGCTGGTAAACTGCAGATTCTGTTAACGTGAAAATGAAGCAACGTGATAACAAGACTAATTAAAAACAGAAAAAGTGACTCTGAGATCGCTGCAGATGAAACCAGCCGACAGGAAATGAAGTTCAGATGAGCTCGACCTGAAACATCTGCAGCAGAGCCGCTGCTTCATTGAATCCTCTCCGCTCTTTGTTTGGATGAAGGCCTGAAACGGACGGACTCGACCCTCCTGTCGGCCAATCAGACTCCCACCAGGCAGACGATCGAGTCACATGACCGCTGCGGTTCCTCTGTGTCACACACACCAACACGACGACGTGATGTTTCACTCCTTCACTTTGACTAAAGTAACAAAAATAAATCCAGCTTTTGCTTTTTGGGAAAATGAAGTCTGAAACATGAAACGTGAAACGTGGGAAACATACGAGGACGTTCTCTCACCAGTTTAAATATTCACCGGCTGATTCAGCGCAGACAGACAGACAGACAGACAGACAGAGAGAGAGAGGGAGAGAGAGACAGACAGAGAGACAGACAGAGAGAGAGACAGACAGACAGACAGAGAGAGAGAGAGACAGACAGACAGAGAGACAGACAGAGGGAGAGAGAGACAGACAGACAGACAGAGAGCGAGAGAGACAGACAGGCAGGCAGGCAGAAAGACAGAGACAGACAGACAGGCAGGCAGAGAGAAAGACAGAGAGACAGACAGGCAGACAGACAGACAGAGAGAGAGACAGACAGACAGACAGCCTCTAAAGGGAGACAGTAAAAATATTCATATCTGTTACTATAACAACTATATTTGTATTCTGTTGTTTTATCGGCACGATGCTGCAGAAGCTTCAGAGACAGAAACAACAGATTCCTTCAGTTTCTAAACGTCATCGTTTCACTAACTTTACCTTCAGAATCTGTGGAGTCGAACAGACTCCGGTTCACATTTTAATGTCAGCTCTGAACTCTGAAGAGGAACATCTAACAAACACTTTTCAGTTTATTCAAATATAAATAACATGAAGCCAGAAGAACACATTTGTTACATTTCATTGAAGTTTTTTCAGCTAATTTTCAGGTAAAATACTCACGAACACATCTGTCAACGTCCCACTTCAGCCCCGTCTGCTTCACTTTAAGAATTCAGCATCGCTCCATCAAGTCTGAACATTAAAACAGTGACACTGGATGTCTGGTAAGAAATTCAGTTTTTAACAGACCGTCCCTCCACATGACGGAGTACGATGGTGTTAATAAAACATAAAGCAGAGACTGACAGGAAGTTCACCAAGAACGGCTTCAACAAAGTTTCAAGTTTTAGTTTTATTGTCATCAGAAGAAGAAGAACCAGAAACCATCTTCATCAAACTTTTTGCTGAGGTCCACCGTGTTAACATGTAGAAATAACAGTGAATAGATAAAACAACACAGACAGGATGAGTCCAATCAGACCAACACACAGTCATCAGCGTCTGAGTCAGATCAAAGTATGGACAGAAGAAGCATTTTTAATTTAAAGAAGCTCAAACTGAGTTTCAATCTCTTCAGTAGAATCAAAAACACTTTTTTATCTGATAGAAGAAACTGATCTGCAACCATTCTGATCACTGAAGCAACAGAAGAAGAGAAGCCGATCAGATGAAACGTAAAGCTGCTGTTCTCTCACACGACCGTCGGATGAAGAACTTTGGTTTGTGGACTGTTGGTCTGGAAACGAGTCAGAAGATGAATCAATGATGTAAAACGTGTTCCCCTCCTCGGCTTCACTTCCTGCCAACACAGAGTGCAGAGATGCAGTTTTCCTCTTCGGTGCAGTTACGTGGTTTCTCCTCTGGGTGGGGGGTCACCCACACACTCATGGTACTTCAGCTCTGTGTACCAAGCAAAGCTTCTGTGACAGGCACCGCAGGCGTGCTGCTTCTCCACGGTGTGGACGCTCATGTGAGACTGCATACTGGCCTTGTGTGCGTACTTTTTTCCGCAGACCGGACAGACGAAGGGTTTCTCTCCTGTGTGAGTCCTCATGTGGATCTTCAGATGGGACCTGTACAGACACACTTGGCCGCAGACGGAGCAGAAGAAGGCTGCTCTCTTTCCTGTGTGAAACTTCATGTGGTTCTTCATGTGGTGAACGTACAGAAACCTTTTGCCACACTCGGAGCAGCCGTACGGTTTCTTCCGGGTCTCCTGTGGTTTCCGGTCATCTTTCCAGAAATCGCTGTCAGCGCTGGTGTCGCTCTCAGCGTCCGAACACTCCGGAGCCTCTTCATCAGCAACACCAGAATCACATCCCACAACAGAGACTTCATCGTTTGTCACAGAGTTGAAACCTGACGGACGCTCTCTGGTCTCCTTCCAGAAATCACTGTCCACGCTGTCACCACTATCAGGCTGTAAAGGTCTATCTGGATCTGAGGTCCTGGCTGGTTCTGGTCCTGGTCCTGGTCCTCCACAGTCCTCTCCATCAGATTCTGTTTTCATCTGTTCAGTTTGTCTCTGATGAAGCTGTGAGGACTGAGGTTTCTCTTCGTCCTCTTCTTCGGTCTTCACAGGGACAGGACTGAAGGTGAACTCCTGACTGATCCAGACCTCCTCCTGTTCCTCTTTAATGTGTGGGGGCTCTGGGTCCTCGTGCTTTGCCCCCCTGTGCTCCTCACAGACTGAGCGGTTGAAGAGTTTCTCTCCTGGATGATTTCCTCTGTGAATGTTCAGAAAGTTCTGGTTGTGAAAAGTTTCACCACATTCGGAGCAGCTGAAGCGTTTCCTGCCTGTGTGACGTGCTGCTTCACTGTGAGAGGCTTCAGCATGTTTCAGAGAGTTTAGACCTGACCGAGGCTCGCAGGTCTCCTCCCAATCACCAGCACTGACTTCAGTCTCAGGTTCGGAGGAGTCTTCGGTCTCGTCATCAGGTGTTAGAAGTCGATCTGGATCTGCGTTCCTGGCTGGTTCTGGTCCTCCACAGTCCTCTCCATCAGCTCCTGTTTCCATCGGTTCAGGCCGAGGCTCTGCCTCTCCACTCTCCTCAGTCTGGCTTCGATGAAGCTGCGAGGCCTCGCCGACACTCTGACGCTCACTGAGCTGATGAAGACGAGCGGATCCTCCGTCGGGAACATTGCACCTGTAGATTTTCTCCTTGGCGTGGACTTCCATGTGCTTCGTCAGATATCTCCTCCACGCGAACTCTTTCCCACAGACGGAGCAGCTGAACTGCGTTTGTCTCGTGTGGATTCTCATGTGTTTCACTAAAGACTCGCTGTCGATGAAAGCCGTGTGACACACCGAGCAGCAGAAAGGCTTCTCCCCTGTGTGACACGTCATGTGAAAACTCAAACTCTCCCGCCTGCCAAACGTTTTACCACAAACCGAGCAGCTGAACGGTTTCCCCCCTGCGTGAATCCTCATGTGTACCTGCAGAAGGTGCTCAGGGCCGAACCCCCCCCCGTCCTGAGAGCAGCCGAACAGCCTGCTGGCTGTGATCTGCTCCGTCTGCGAGGACTCGACGTCACATCTGTGGTTTACGAGCTCCGACTCCGAAGAGAAGCTTTTCTGACAAACGATGCAGCCGAGTGGTTTCTCTCCGACGTGGACGGATACGTGTCTCGTCAGGTGTCCTCCTGTGGTGAATCCTTTGCCACAGAATAAGCAGCCGAACGGTTTCTGTCCTGCGTGACTCCTCCTGTGTGTCTGCAGACTGTGTTCAGAGGAGACGAACGCTTTCTTTTCGACATTCGATCCACCGACAGAGACGTACTCATTCTTCAGGTGGTGGAGACGGGACTGGTGTCTGCACATATCGATGTTAACAGGTTCAGGTTTAGTGATGTCGTCAAAGCAGCTCAGTGTTTTGTTGCCAGTATTACATCCATCACCGACAGAAACTTTTTTAGTTCTACGATAAGTGAAGCCTGACTGATGCTGCCTGGTCTCTTTCCAAAAGTCAACGTCAACACCGTCATCAGCTTCAAAAGACAGCTCGGTCTCTTTGTCGGGATCTGCTGTTAAATGTCCACACGGATCCAGGTTCTCGCCCGGTTCCGATCCTCCAGAGTCCTTTCCATTGAAGCTCGTTCGTCTCTGCTGAGAGGACTCGCCGACACACTTGTGTTTTTTGATCTGGAACTGCCAGAAGAATCTCCTCCCACAGTCGCCGCAGCTGAACGGCTTCACTCCGGAGTGGACGGCCATGTGCTGCGTCATAATCCCTCTCTGTGAAAACCTTTTTCCACAGACGGTGCAGCTGTACGGTTTCTCTCCCGTATGCGTCCTCATGTGAATCTCCAGATGAGAACTGAACTGACGTTTTTTACCACAAACCGTGCAGGTGAACAGCTTCTTGCCTTTGTGCATCCTGATGTGGGTCATCAGGAGGTAATTATTAGGAAACGTGGCGTCGCATTCGGGGCAGCTCAGAGGTTTCTTGCGTTTGTCACTCGGGCTCCTGTGACGCTGCGATGACTCACTAACACACTTGTGGCTCTTGAGCTGCGACGTCCCTCTGAACCTTTTGCCACAGTCGCTGCAGCTGAATGGTTTGGCCCCCGTGTGGGTCGCCATGTGGTACGTCAGAGCTCCTTTGTGTCTGTATGTTTTCCCACAAACGGAGCAACTGAACGGTCTCTCTCCAGTGTGGGTCTTCA
Organism: Chelmon rostratus; assembly: GCF_017976325.1. Taxonomy (NCBI): domain Eukaryota; kingdom Metazoa; phylum Chordata; class Actinopteri; order Chaetodontiformes; family Chaetodontidae; genus Chelmon; species Chelmon rostratus. Next base: position 446,099 of record NC_055673.1, on the reverse strand, counting down.
GGTGATAGTCCAGACCTGCTTTCTGAGTAAACCGTTTACTGCACAAAGAGCAGCTGAAGGGTTTCACTCCTGTGTGAGTTCTCATGTGTATGTTCAGATTTCCACGATGTTTAAATGTTTTACTGCACACAGAGCAGCCAAACGACTTTCTGTCACGCTCTTTCCAGTCTTCATCACACTCGTCACTCTCAGCTTCAGAAAAGTCTGAGGCCTTATTATCAGGATCAGGTCTATCTGGATCTGAGTTCCTGGCTGGTTCTGATCCTCCACAGTCCTCTCCTTTACCATTTTCTGTTTTCAGATGTTCTGCAGCTCTGTTCCCTTCAGTCTGGCCCTGAAGAAGCAGTGAGGACGAAGGTTTCTCTTCATCCTCTTCTTCACTCTTCACAGGGACAGGAGTGACAGTGAACTTGGTGATATCAGCCTCCTCCAGACCTCCGAGCTGCTCTCCCTCCTGACTGGTCCACAGCTCCTCCTGTTCCTCTTTAATGTGAGGCGGCTCTGCTGGGTCCTCCTGGTCCAGACTGGATCTCCAGTCCTGCTGCTCAGGAGGATCCTCGTCTTTCCTCACCAACAGCAGCTGGACGTCTGTGGAGGACAATCAAACACATGAAGACATGATGGAAGTCGAAAGACAAAACAGGGACTGTTAACAGGACTGACTTCATTATAAAGACCTTCTTACATATACATATACATATATTACATATATTAACCAATGAGAGCCTTCTGCTTGTACTTCTACTCCTAGAGGGATAAAAAACAACCGAAGACCTACTGATTCAGTGATCCTGCAGGAAATGAGGAACACTTTTCATGAAGTCCACATCTATAACACAGTATGGGGGTCACACCTTACAAAGGCCTCACACACAGACTTTTTAGCAGGAGCTAGCTGAAACAGAGTATGGGTGGTCTAGCTAACATTAGCTTAGCATCAGCTCCTGTAACATTAGTGGAGCCATTTTCAGCAGCAGAAAGATCACAAACCTGTTCTTCGCAGCTTTATTTCAGGCTTTAAAACCACATCCAGCAGTTTTTGTTGCCGAGCGATCTCCTCTTCATACCTCGATATTGTTGCCTCAAAATATCCAATCAGATCCTCTCGAGTCTCAGTCAGCAGCTGCCGTTTGAATAAGTCTTTCAGATACTTAAATGCTGGCATGTTGCAGATATCAGCCCCCTCCGGCCCACCAAGCTGCTCTCCCTCCTGACTGGTCCACAGCTCCTCCTGTTCCTCTTTAATGTGTTGCAGCTCTGGTGGGTCCTCCTGGTCCAGACTGGATCTCCAGTCCTGCTGCTCAGGAGGATCCTCGTCTTTCCTCACCAACAGCTGCTGGACGTCTGCAGGAAACAGTGAAATACAAACACACACGTTATCGATTATATTATGTTGGATTTTTATGTGATTTTTCTTTTCAGGTAAGAATTTGCTGAATAAAACATAAATTTGCTTGAATTTCTGTGTAATGTACTGTAGCCTGCATGCAGCAGTAATAAAATTATAAAGAGACGAAGACATACAAGACATGACTAGGTTTAAAAACACAGCTAAAGCTAAAGATTACAATATATTATATTACATGTAGTGCAATGAAAGAGTGGTGTGAAAGAGCTGAGACACAAACAGGAAGTCTTGTCCACCACGTGGACACACTTTACAGAACAAAAGGGAGAGACCCTGTGTCTGCACTCAGGTGTGCTGATGAACCGACACCATGAGGCAGGTTCCTCCTTCCACAGCACACACAGGTCTAAACCTCACACTCGTTTTCAGAATCTCTTTCCTTTACATTTTTCATCGTGTGAAAACAGGTAGAACCATGTTCTGACTTATTTAACACTGTCATCGTAAAAAACAAGGAACAATAACATAATGATCAAACTTTAGTTCACAGTGTCTTCAGGAACAATCAAAGCATGTGTTGTTCGCTCAAAACAGGATTTTTCAGACCCAAATATTTTTCTAATCCTTTTGTCAAAACCCCCAAATCTTCACTTTACATCGATATAAAACACTGAAAAGATCCTCAGCACCAAAGAGCTGGAACCAATGTATGTTCTGCATTTTGCTAGAACACCTGCCTAAATGATAAATTGATTGATTGATTGACTGAGGCTGGTTTTAGCTCTATTAACATCACCGTTTGAGTGACGGATTATTTCCACCACACCGAGCTGTTGGCTGATTGTTGGAGATTCGGACTGGATGCTGTGGGTGGAACTGCCTCTAACACACAAAGGTCCTTAAAGGTCTGCTGTTCGGTCGGTGCTCAGTCAAAGCACCTGAATGGTTCATCTGCCCCACACACCTGTGCAGCACGACTTCCACAGAACAAAAATACCTTTTTTTTAGCAGGAGCTAGCTGCAGCTAACAGGTAGGGCATGGATGGTCTAGCTAACATTAGCACAGCAGTAAACATGTTTCCAGCAGCAGAAAGATAACAAACCTGTTCTTCGCAGCTTTATTTCAGGCTTTAAAACCACATCCAGCAGTTTTTGTTGCCGAGCGATCTTCTTTTCATATCCGGATATTGTTGTCTCAAAATATCCAATCAGATCTTCTCGAGTCGCAGTCAGCAGCTGCCGTTTGAATCCATGTTTCTGATCCTGAAACGTAGACATTTCGTTGATATCAGCCTCGTCCGGCCCGCCAAGCTGCTCTCCCTCCTGTTCCTCTTTAATGTGAGGCGGCTCTGCTGGGTCCTCCTGGTCCAGACTGGATCTCCAGTCCTGCTGCTCAGGAGGATCCTCGTCTTTCCTCACCAACAGCAGCTGGACGTCTGTGGAGGATAATCAAATACATACACACACATCATGGAGCAGCATCAGTTTATGTTAAAGCTTGAAATAGTGATGCTGGATTTTTTGTGATTTTTTTACAGGTGATAATTTGCTGGATATAAAAGAATTACTATAAAATGTCCTGCAGGATGACATCATTGTATATAACTCTATATTATACAGTATAGAATAATATTTCTGTGTGGCAGAGGAAGTTTTAACAATAATGAATCAGTCACTGTTCACAGGCAGCTTTCCTGCAGCTTTTACAGCTGCTCTAATTAAACGTTGTTAACTACAGACCAATCACCAAGCTGCCTTTTCTGAGGAGGATTCCAGTAAAACTGATTATACGTACAGTTAAATCAAGACCAGACTGAGATCCTTGTTATGGGAGTCAAAGCAGAGAGAGAGAAACTGTCTGAACACCTAAATGTACTGACACTGAAGGACCAGGTCAGAAACCTCGCTGTTATCATTGACTCTCACCTAAATGTTGAACATCACATTAGAAGTGTGACTAAAGTGTCCTTCTATCATTGAAGGAATATTTCCAGAGTCAGAGCGTTTCTCTCTCAGGCAGAGTGTTGACTCTTCTTGACTTGCACTATATTAATAATAATATTTTATTATTATTATTACATGCAAAGACAAGAAATGTCTAGATTGAATTATGGAGGTCAGGCCTCACTGAGTACTGCAGAAAAACAACTTCAGGACTTTATTCACTGATTTTGGATGAACTGGATCTTTTTTAATGGAGATAATATTTTCTGCCTCAAGTAATGAACTTATAGCTTTAATGTTGCTAAAGTAAATGTTCACTGGAGCTGCTGTTAGCTGCTTGTACCAGTTAGCCATGTAGCTAGTGGTCCTATCAGCTGACTCTGTCCGGACTGGGATGGGATGTGCGGGAATGGGCTTCGGAACCGGGCTCAGCAGCCATCCAGAGAACACGGCGGGACTCATGAATCCACACAATTAAAATGACACAAAAAAAACACGTTCGGGTCCAATGACGATCAACGGAACACTGCTTTTATTTTGAAAATCAGTCCTTACCGTAATGTTTAGTATATACACAAACCGCAAAACACCGGGAGAGCCGGCTGACGGTGACTACGAGTCTAAAGTAACATAAAATGAAAATATTACAGTACGAGTACCTCGAAGTTTTACTTCCGTAAACACTCTCAGTTACATTCCATCACTGCTTTTCACGGATCACATGACGCACCGTAGAAAGCCCTCATACACATTAATCAACACACAATCCGCAGTCCAGACAACAAATAGAAACTTTTTAGCATTGGCTAGCTGCGGCTAACAGGCAGAGTACGGACGGTTTGGCCAACGTTAGCTTAGCATCGGCTCCTGCAACATTAGCAGGGCAGTCAACATGTTTCCAGCAGGTGAAGGAAAACAAACCTGGTCGCAGCTTTCAGGCTTTAAACACATCCAGCAGTTTCTGCTGTCAGTCGATCGCCTTCTCATGTCCGGATACTGCGGTCCCCAAATGTCCAATCAGATCTTCTCGATCCGGAGCCACCGTTTGAATAAATCTTTACGTCCATGAAATCTGGACGTTTTCCTCTGATGGAAGAATCAAAGACGACAAAAGAAAAAGAAACTCTGACGGTGTTGGTTCAGATGAACATGTTTAACCAGCTCCTCCAGGACACCAGCGCGTGCAGACATGCTAACTGTGCTCCGCCTGAATGAACATGACCCGGCAACACAAGCACAGCTTCCGTTTCCCTCCTCTGGCCTTCACAATAAAAGATTGATCATCGCGTTTGGAAAAAGACTTGACATTGTACGATACATTTATTACGGAGCCTCTGAAGTCCAGCTGCACAAGACATTTTCTTCTTCTAGGTCTTTATTGTCATATGCAGAGAGCTGAGCTGATTGCAAAATGGAGATCAGTCCTGGGGCCTGTTTACTCTTTGTCCTGATAATATTGCTTCTTTTGTAAACGAGTGTAATATACATCTTTATGCAGATGACACTATTTTTTACAGGTTACACCCATAAATTAGTTCTTAATGCAGGTAAAACCAAACAATATTGAAATAATCAATATTGAAATAATCACAGAGTGCAAGTATCTTGGAATTTGGATGGATGAGAAGGTCACTGGTAAATGTCATGTGACTAAACCAGCGAGGATGCTAAGGAAAAAAAACAGGCTTCTTCTGCAGGAATAAAACACATTTCCTCTGTATCGTATGGTCAGTCATGGATTCTGAAGACAGGTGTGGAGTGATCCGTCGAAAGGCCTCAAATTTGGTTTTCTTTGGTAAATTCAAGACATACACTGCACAAGATTTAACCTGCTAACTGATTATATGTACTTCTTTTATACACAGAACAGAGGAGGCGGTTAAACAAATAAATAAGAAGCTGTGACGACAGTGATTTCACTGACTCCAAACGAGGGTCAGTAAAAGACAAACAGAGATTCGACAAAAAAGTTACTGTGTTCATTGTTTATTTAAAGGAGAAAATAACTCAACTGTTTGAGCGCTGTCAGTTTTGCAAGTCCACTTTCAGTATAAATTCAAGCACATGATATGAAACATTAGGCATCGTCAGATTTTCTCTTTGGAAATTAAAATGTGTTCATGCAGTAAACATGAGTCTGTAGTTTCTCACAGTTTCTCACCTCAACCTGTCAGTTCTGCTGATGTCCTACGATCGAACATTAAGGATTTACTGAAACTCACCATCAGAATAACACCGACATTATCTGGATACTCAGAACTACGTAACAACTGTTGTCAAAACTAATAATAAATGATCATATTTAGTGTTGGCTGCGACACAGTTAGTACTAATTACAGGCTCATTTACATCAGTTTCATCACACATGCTGGAGAGTCTTCTCGTTAGATCAGTCGATAAAAGTTAAAGAGCTAAAAACAAAACAACCACAGCAATAATCAGAGCAGCATTTCCTTTTCATTATTACCACCTGCTTATGAAATGTAATCACGACTGAATGCTCCATGTTAAATCTAACTACCAGTGAAGTTACAGCACTGGAGTCTGAGCAGCAGAGATAACACTGACTTCAGAACAGTTTTATGGTTATAAACTATAACCTGCTTTATTGTTTTTTGGACTCTTTGAAAGGCTGCAGGTTCCCTGTCTGTTACTGGCAAAATGAAATTACGAGGATAGAAGCACCCGACACACCCACAAACTAACCTTTGTTTGACTTTGTTAGGATCCTGAAGCCAAGAACCAAGAAGGTGCATATTACTTCAATGGATTCAAGTACATCCTCCGTCTGTCACACAGAAAGACCTTTAAAGTTCTTCCAATGGAACGTCTTTGGCCCTTGCTAAGGGTAACTCTAATGTTTTCGATAAAACATGGCAACCTTTACTGGATCACCTGCCTCGGAACATTACCGAGATACTTTGCAAAGGAGGCTCGCATTTTCTATTCAAAGAGTCTAATGTGTAGAAACTTAATGCCACTTACACATATTGAACTGGAAATGCATTGATTTGGACTCTGCAACTGCCTAGAATAAGGTGTACATGCTATGCTGTGCTGGATTGAGTTGTTGTTGTTTGGTTTTTGGATTTTTGTTGTTGTTGTTTGATGAAAAGACAATTAATTACAATTAAAAAAAAAAGTCAGTGCAGTTTTTCCCACACAGACTTAAGTTGGGAGGTCTGTCAAAGGGATAGTTCAGGTTTTCTGAGGTGGGTTGTATGAAGTATTCATGCATAGTCACAGTCCCCAACAGTCAATGGTGGTCACTGGTCACACTCTACTTTGGTGAAGCCGACAGGATGCTGCTGTGGACAGAGCCAGCAGCAAAACATAACCAGACCCAGCTAAAATAATCAATGTCGGCTTCAGTGTTGTATCTGCCTTGCTGTCAGTCAGAGTCTTTTCTTTGGCACTACATTCCCTCGACCGCAGAACGTCTGTATTCCGGTTGGATCCGCTGGCGGAAGAGAAAGCTGGGCAGACTTGGCAGGCCCAAACGGATAGTGAGGGTCTGTTGGGAACATCTGGCAGAACCCTCTGTCAGAGAGGTTTTCAACTCGCACCTCCGGGAGAGCTTTGACCAGATCCCGAGGGAGGTTGGAGACATTGAGTCCGAATGGACCATGTTCTCCACCTCCATTGTTGACGCAGCTGTTCGGAGCTGTGGCCGTAAGGTCTCTGGTGCCTGTCGTGGCGGCAATCCCCGAACCCGGTGGTGGACACCGGAAGTAAGGGATGCCGTCAAGCTGAAGAAGGAGTCCTATCGGGCGTGGTTGGTTCGTGAGACTCCCGAAGAAGCTGACGGGTACCGGCAGGCCAAGCGTGCTGCGGCCCGGACGGTTGTGGATGCAAAAACTCGGGTATGGGAAAAGTTTGGGGAGGTTCTGGCAAACCCCCTCAGAAGGGGGAAGCAGTACCCTGCCAATACTGTTTGCAGTGGAGGTGGGGGGGCTGGTAACTTCGACTGGGGATATTGTCGGGCGGTGGAAAGAATATTTCTGTGATCTCCTCAATCCCATTGTCACGCCTTCCGTAGAGGGAGCAGGGGCTGGGGACCCAGAGGTTGACTCATCCATCACTCAGGCTGAGGTCACCGAGGTAGTTTTGATCCTCGGTGGCAAGGCAACGGGAGTCCGGACGAGATCCGCCCTGAGTACCTCAAGTCTCTGGAAAGAAGGAGATCTCGGATACAAGCGGCTGAAATGAGTTTCCGCCGCAGGGTGGCGGGCCGCTCCCTTAGAGATAGGGTGAGGAGCTCTGTCACTCGGGAGGAGCTCAGAGTAGAGCCGCTGCTCCTCCACGTGGAGAGGAGCCAGCTGAGGTGGCTCGGGCATCTTCACCGGATGCCTCCTGGACACCTTCCTGGGAGGGTGTTCCGGGCAAGCCCCACCAGGAAGAGGCCCCGGGGAAGACCCAGGACACACTGGAGGGACTATGTCACTTGGCTTGCCCAGGCGTTCCCAACTCCGGAAGAGTTGGAGGAAGTGTCTGGGGAGAAGGAAGTCTGGGCATCCCTGCTTAGACTGCTGCCCCTGCGACCCGGCCCTGGATAAGCGGAAGGCAATGGATGGATGGAACTTCTGACTACTGATAAGAACCTTGTACAACCCCACATCAGAAAAACCTGAAATATACCTTTAACCTCTAAGCCTTTCCAGGATGATTCAGACCCAATCATGATACTATCACCTGCTACCAATCAACCTGTTTACCTGTGGAATGTTCCCAACAGGTGTTGTTGGAGCGTTCCACATCTTTCCCAGTCTTTAGTTGCTCCTGTCCCAACGTGTTTAAAATGTGTTGCTGCATCAGATTCAGAATCAGCAGATATTTACAGCTGATGAAGTCAAACATTAAATCTTTTGTCTTTGTGCTGTCTTCAGTTGAGTAGATGTCAACAAGGATGCGCAAATGATCACATTTTATTTTATTAACGTGTCACACAGAGTCACAACTTTGATGGAATCAGATTGTATCTTCAACAGACAAATCATTTCAGCATTAAAGATTCAGTCGTGGTTAAATTCCCCAATGAGTTATTCAGCTGCTGCTACGGTTCACATCTGTCTGGACATTATTCGCCTCTATACAGGAAAATTCTGCAACAGCCATCACACAAATTGTTCACTTATTCTCTGTTAATGCAAATCCATGGATTCAGGATGTGAGCGAGATCTGACAAAAGTGTCTCAGGATTAAATGCATGTGTGGTTTTTGACAAGTAATTTCTTATTGAATCCTTTACCACAAACACTGCATTTGTACAGTTTTTCACCCGTGTGAATCGTCATGTGCTCTGTAAGATGAATATTTTGTTTAAAACTTTTTCCACAAACTGAGCAACTAAATGGTTTCTCTCCCGTGTGAATCCTCATGTGTGTCTTCAGATTGCCCTTCAGGCTAAACTTTTTGCCACACTGTGTGCAGCTAAAAGACTCCTTGGCAGGAGCCTTTTTCTCAGTTTGGCTTTGACGAAGCTGTGAGGAGTCACCAACACACTTGTGGGTTCTGAGCTGCGTGTACCAAGTGAATCTTTTGTTACATGCACTGCAGCTGAAGCGTTTCTCCTCTGTGTGGACTGACATGTGCAGCGTCATACGTCTTTTATGTGCAAATCGTTTATCACAAAAGGGGCAACTGAATGGTTTCTCTCCTGTGTGAATTCTCATGTGTAGCTGCAAAGTTCCTTTCTGGCTGAAGCTTTTGCCACAAAATGAGCATTCGAACGGTTTCTCTCCGGTGTGAATTCTCATGTGAGCCAAAATGTTTCCACTGCAGCTGAAACGTTTCTGACAAACCGAGCAACTGAATGGTTTCTCTCCCGTGTGAGTTCTCATGTGGCTCATCAGATGATCCCTGCGGCAAAATGTTCTCCCACATTCAGAGCAGCTAAATGACTCTTTGTCAGTATTACATCTCACGTCTCCAACAGAGACTTCATTTTTCAGAGAGTTTAAACCGGACTCTAGTTCCCCGCTCTGCTTCCACCCACCATCACTGACCTCAGCCTCAGTTTCTGAAGGTTCATCATGAGTAACTCGTTGTAAATGTCTATCTGGTTTTGAGCTCCTGGCTGGCTCTGGTCCTGTGTGAGTGTTACTGCTGCTCGTGTTACGAATGTGGAATGATTTCTTTCCTGTGTGTATTTTCATGTGTCTGCTAACATCTCCGCTGTATCTGAAATGTTTTTTGCAGATGGAGCAGCTGAAAGGTTTTTCTCCTGTATGAAGTCTCATGTGACTGATTGAGTTTCCCTTCTGAGAAAATCTTTTACCACAAAAAGAGCAACTAAACGGTTTCTCTCCCGTGTGAATTCTCATGTGTGCATTCAGATGTGGCTTGCGACCAAATCTTTGACCACATTCAGAGCAGCTGAATGACCTCTCAATAGTATTACAGTTAACATCACCAGCAGTGACTTCATTTGTTTTCTGAGAGTTTAAACGTGACTGAGGTTCACTGTTTTCCTCCCACTCACCATCACTGACTTCAGTCTCAGACGAGTCATCAGTATCTGTTTGCAAATGTCTATCTGGATCAGAGTTGCTGGCTAGTCCTGGTCCTCCACAGTACTCTTCACCAGCTTCTGTTTTCATCTGAAGAAGCAGTGAGGACTGAGGTTTCTCTTCATCCTCTTCTTCACTCTTCACAGGAACAGGAGTGAATGCAAACTTGGTGATATCTGCCTCCTCCAGCCCTCGAAGCTGTTCTTCCTCCTGACTGGTCCACAGCTCCTCCTGTTCCTCTTTAATGTGTGGCGGCTCTGCTGGGTCCTCCTGGTCCAGACTGGGACTCCACTCCTGCTGCTCTTCTTCACCAACAATCACTTTTCGGACATCTGAAGGTAAAGCTGAAACACAGACAGACAAGTTCATGTAAACTCATGACCGTTTGTTACCTGTAAAGTTTCTCCTCTGTATCTAATCTAACTGTTTCTAACCATTAGTCTCATCATGGAGTAACCCGAGTGTGTCCTCGTGTAACCCGAGTGTGTCCTCGTGGGGGGCTGATGTGATACGTATTCCTGCTAAGGGTCTTGCACCACTTGTGCCACTGATCCACAAGTGATGGAGCCAGGCTAGCAGCTAGCCCACACAAGCCGGCTATCCCCACCATCATGCTGGCCAATGTACACTCTTTGGACAATAAACTGGACTACCTACGCCAGGCATGTCAAACTCATTCCATAAAGGGCTGTGTGGCTGCAAGTGTTTGTTCCAACCAAGGAGGAGCACAGCAGGCCAACCAATCTACATCAAGGGTTCACTTAGTTATCAGCTGAAGACTGAGATCAGCTGATTAATTGATTCCAGCCTGGTGTGCTCCTCCTTGGTTGGAAAAAAAAACCTGCAGCCACACGGCTCTTTATGGAATGAGTTTGACATGCCTGACCTACGCCTTCTACGGACAACCCAGAAGTCTGCGGGAGAGTGCTGTGTGTATGTTTTCACTGGAAACTTGGCTCAACAACAGCGTAACGGACCACGCCATTCAGCTCGAGCGGCTAACCTGCTATCGAGCAGACAGAGCTCTCGCTGAGGGAGGTAAGACACGCGGCGGGGGACTGTGTTTACATCAACAATGACTGGTGTCGTGACGCTGTTGTGATCTGCAAGCACTGCTCACTACTGGTGGAGTTTACGGTCATAAAATGCCGACCCTTTTACCTCCCGAGGGAGTTTACAGCCATACTGCTTGTGGCTGTTTACATCCCTCCAAGCTCCAATGAAAACATCAGGAGCGAGGCATTGAATGAACTGTACCAACACGTCAGTGAGCAGCAGACTGCCCACCCAGATACCTTCCTCATCCTGGCTGGGGATTTCAACCATGCAGACCCAAAGAGGATGTTTCCGAAGCTATACAAACACATAGACTTTCCAACACGTGGACACAACACACTGGACCAGGTTTACACCACCCAGAGAGGAGCTTACAAGGCCCTTCCCCTCCCCCACCTCGGCGCCTCTGACCACATCACTGTCATGCTAATGCCAGCATACAGACCACTGGTTAAAGTCACCAAACCAGTTCTGAAAGAGGTGCGAGTGTGGCCCGAAGGGTCTTTGGAGGAACTTCAGGACTGTTTCAACACCACAAACTGGGACGTGTTTAAACAGGGTGCCACCTACAACAACATCACCGACCTCCAGGAGTACACAGACGTCGTCACTGCTTACATCACCAAATGCATCGATGATGTAACAGTAACAAAGACCATCACTGTCCGGGCCAATCAAAAGCCGTGGCTGACAGGAGAGGTCCACAGGCTGCTGAAGGCCCGTAACACGGCCTTTAGAGAAGGAGACGAAGAGGGCCTGAGGACAGCCAGAGCCAACCTGTCACGCGGCATCAGAGAGGCCAAGAAGGTGTACTCCAGGAGGATAGCTCATCGCTTCATCGACAGCAGGGATACGCAGAGCCTGTGGCGAGGGATACAGACCATCACGGACTACAAACCCCCACCGCAGACCTGTGACAGCTCCACCCCCCTGCTAAATGAGCACTGTCCCCTGACAGTGTGAGGACACTCAGCAGGATCAACGCTCGCAAAGCTTCTGGTCCTGACAACATTCCTGGTCGCGTGCTGAGGGACTGTGCCGGAGAGCTCACGGATGTCTTCACAGACATCTTCAACATCTCGCTGAGCCAAGCTGTTGTCCCCACATGCTTCAAAACCACCACCATCATCCCTGTCCCGAAGAAGTCGTCGCCCTCCTGTTTCAACGACTACCGTCCGGTAGCACTCACCCCCATCCTCATGAAGTGCTTCGAACGGCTAGTGTTGAAACACATCAAGACTGTCCTCCCACCCTCCCTGGACCCCTTCCAGTTTGCGTATCGGCCCAACCGCTCAACCGATGACGCCATCTCCACTGCCCTCCACTCAGCCCTCACACACCTGGACAACAAAGACTCTTCAGCTCAGCATTCAACACAATCATCCCACAACAGCTCATCACAAAACTGGACCAGCTGGGATTAAACCTCTCTGTGCGACTGGCTGCTGGACTTCCTGACTGGGAGACCTCAGGTAGTTCGGGTCGGCAGGAACACATCCATCACCACAAAACAGAACACGGGCCCCCCCAGGGATGTGTGCTGAGCCCCCTCCTCTTCACTCTGCTGACCCACGACTGCACACCGTCGATGACACAACTGTGGTGGGTCTCATCAGCAACGACGACGAGGCGGACTACAGGAGCGAGGTGAGCCGCCTGGCCTTGTGGTCTGAACACAACAATCTCTCTCTGAATGTGGAGAAGACGAAGGAGATTGTTGTGGACTTCAGGAGAAGACGCCCCCAGTATGCCCCCCTTACCATCGATGGTGCTACGGTGGAGAGGGTAAGCAGCACCAAATTCCTGGGTGTGCACGTCACTGAGGACTTCTCCTGGACCACCAACACCACATCGCTGGCCAAGAAAGCAAACCAGCGCCTCTACTTCCTCCGCAAACTGAGGAAAGCTAGAGCCCCGACCCCCATCATGCACACCTTCTACAGAGGCACCATCGAGAGCGTCCTGACCAGCAGCATCACCGTGTGGTATGGCGCCTGCTCCACGTCCTACAGGAAGAACCTCCAGCGCATCGTGAGAGCAGCTGAGAAGATCATCGGTGCTTCTCTCCCCTCCCTCCACGACCTCTACACCTCCCGCCTCACTCGCAAAGCCCTCTGCATTGCGAGAGACCCCACCCACCCGTCAAACAGCCTCTTCAGCCTGCTGCCATCAGGGAGGAGACTGCAGAGTCTGTGGGCCAAGACCAGCAGACTGCAGTACAGCTTCGTCCACCAGGCTGTCAGGATGCTGAACTCTCTCCCTGCTCTGCCCCCCCTGATGCTGGACTCTCTCCCTGCTCTGCCCCCCCTCCACACATACACACAACCTGGACTATAACTCCCTGACTTTGACTTTGAGAGACTTGAGACTGAGCTGGTGAAAATGACAAGGTTCGGTCCTGGTGGAGCATCCTCTCGGTTAAGAGGAAGGTGATTTGGCGTTTGATGATGTTGCTCGTAAATATTTCAGTTGGACGTTGGGTTTGGATGTTCGGCAGCAGTGCGAATATTCCCGAGTCCTTTTAGCCTTCAGACAGATACTCAAAAATTGGCATGAACATCAGAACCTGCAAACATCATGATAGTATGCAGCAGTTGGGTTCATGTGTGTTATATGGGCTCTGTAGCGCCCCCTAAGGGTTTATCAGATTTATGTCAAGGTTGTTTGTCTTAGCTTTAATTCTTGTGTGATGCTACACTGTTAAGTTGTTAAGTTTTCATGGAATGCTGTTGCCATGTCTCACAGTGAAAAAGCAAAGGAAGGGCTAGGAACACTCTCAAGGTCATGAGATCTGGATCAGATGTGGCGAAAGCTTTATCTGATACAGGTCTTGGGCTTGGTTGTGGCAATGTGGCTCGAGAGCGCCCCCTACATACTTTCAACAAAGTAACTCCTGTGGCAAGTTTCAGCTGGATAAACTGTACAAAATGAGGAAGGCAGATGTAATATGTCCAGACTTAGAGAAGAGCCTCTTGGTACTACGTCACTTTTAGTCAGTGTCACTTACAGGTTCCAGACTTTTACAAACACCTACCAGCACTTTTACAGGTTCAACCTCAAATTTGGTCAGTGAAGACTATCAAGATGCTAAACTCGGAAGCTTTTGAGCTTTCATGCAATGCTGTTGCCATGACGAGGCAGACAAGGAGCAGGAAGAGCCATATGTGACGAACATCATATGATTTACAGGAAATTCACATGACGTGGTTTAAACATTTAAATATATGACACTGTATAATTAGAGTGTGTTCTTCGAAGTGACATTAAACTCATTCATGTTTGTAGTTGTGAAGGTTCGAAATGGTTCCACAACGACAGGACCACGACTGTGTTCCCTCCAAGAGGTACCTGGATGTGAAAGACGGTTCAACGCTGCTTGCAGCTTAAATCACGTTTTTGTTCTGGTTAAAAAAATGATGTAAAACTGTAAGTGTGGAACTGGAACAACCCAGCAGCACAACCCCTGTTCAGTCTGTGGTCCAGAGGTGGACTCATTGGGGATGTACCGATGGTGAAAGTCTGGGATGATGCTGACACTCATGTTTTTGTTGTTGTTGTTGTTGTTTGTTTTGTTTTTTTTTTTGGGGGGGGGAATTTATTTTCCTGTTTGTGCCACAAAAACAACTGAACTGTTTTATCTCTGAATCAGCACAAATTCAATCATACAAACTTATGAAACAACCTTTCACATGTGAAAGATCTTTCGAAAAATAAATGATTCAGAAGCATTTTTAGACAAAAACATTATGTCAGACATAAGTTATACGTTATAGTATAGTTATAAATATGAATGAAAAAGTAGAAAAGCAATAAAATGTAACATGAAAATAATACACAAACAGAAATATGGCTCTGTCACTTCTTTGTTTTAGATGTTAGATGCTGTTGATTTCAAAGAGACAGACGTCAGTGAAATGATGACGACTGGGCAGCGTCGTCCATCGAGCAGTCGATATACCAGCCGATACCAACGAGAACCAAGTCCTCCTCCAAATCGTCCAATCCAACAGAATCATGTGCCTCCAAGTTTATTGGTTTCTTTTATCGAGACTCATGTGGGCGCTGCAGGAAACCTGCGACGAGAAGGGGTCACTTTGGAGAGGAAGAACCAGACCAGTAACAGACCTCTGACAAACCAGTACTGGTTCAGCAACAGACCAGTGACAGTCCAGCAACAGACCCACAACAGACCAGTGACAGACCAGTGACAGACCAGTGACAGACTAGTGACAGACTAGTGACAGACTAGTGACAGACCAGTAACAGACCAGTGACAGACCAGTGACAGACCAGTGACAGACTAGTGACAGACTAGTAACAGACCAGTGACAGACCAGTGACAGACCAGTGACAGTCCAGTAACAGACCAGTGACAGACCAGTAACAGACCAGTAACAGACCAGTGACAGACCAGTGACAGACCAGTGACAGACAAGTAACAGACCACTTCCTTCTGCGCAGTGATGTGGTTGGTGGGTGAACAATAGTTCAATAGTTACTACATGAAGTTATTCAAATCAGGGTCTGTGGATAATCTTCGGGAACCGGGTCCTGACTTCTGGACAAATGAACAATGTCACAGCTGATTTTGGGCGAGTTGTCCCTTCACCACATGTGGTAACACTGACTGGTACCCGTCGTAACCCGGTCACTGACTCAGACTACTTCATGAACCGGACATACAGTACTACGTGTCTACATGTACGTGGTTCACTACTTCAGGATCCAGAGCAGACACGTGAGTAAAGCTGCTCAGCGCTTGACTTCATGATTATTCTTATTTCTGTACTCTCACCTGTACCTGCCCCGTGTTTCATTCGTATTGCTGTTGTTGCTATGACACCTGACTTTAGCCCCTGGGATTACTAATCGGTCATGATGGCTCTGAACGCAGGGGCCTGTCGGCCAATGATGGATCTTCTCATTTTAACACCACGTGGAGGTTTATTATTTTAAAAAGAAACCATTTTATCTCATTAGAACGAGAAAAGCTTGTTTTAATGACATGTTGTTTTTGTGAAAAGGCGTTTTGTGACGCAATAATAAAAATCTTTTGTAATAATTGTATATTTGGTAAAAAAAACCCGAAAATGTCCCATTAACATTAAAAATGTTAAAACATGAAAAGAATTTTATTAAATGAGGAAAACTTCTCACTTTAACCACAAACTGAGCTCAGATTTTCACCGATGTGCTGCCGTACAGAACAAATTCTACACCAAGGAAAGCTTGTATGTGTCCGTATGAATCATAACGAACATTTTGTCAACTGTTTCAAAACCCTCACTCGAACTTTATTTATTTTCTTCTTCTCTTTTCCTCTTCCTCTGGTTTGATTTCATGTGAACAGACTGAATTAGTTATGATAAATTTTGCCAAATGAAAACTCTCACGTCGCCCTCGCGGTGGCAGTGTGAGCGGCCGGTCTGCTGAGAGCGGCTCAGGTCTTACTTCATTATTTTTATTCCTGTAGAAGAAGAAAGGGTCAGTTGGTGGTTGTGATGACGGTGCTGCTGTTTTCTCCTTCATGGCCTCTCAGTTTGCTCCTCTGTGGAGCAGCTGAGTCACGTGCGACACCCCGTGGTAAAACCCGGTATTACCGGTCCGGTTCGGTATTTGACTTCATATAAACCGGGTTTGAAAACTGTTACACAACTTTTTTAATACTTACATTAATACTTTTACTTCGAAAAGGTCTGAACGCGGGACTTGTAGTGGAGTACTTTGACAGTGTGGTATTAGTACTTTTACTCAAGTACAGGACCTGAGTACTTCTTCTTGTATACACATACTGCGCGGAGCTAAATCACGTTGTCTGAATGTTTTTTAGATTAATGATGCAGGTTCCTTCTTCTTTGACCTGAAAGTCTCATCATGACAAGTCCCGGTTAAATCGGTTCCACAGACTCGACCGGTTTCAGCTCCCGCAGCAGACCGGACGGACTGACCCCGTCCTCCCTCCCTGTGTGGTTTTAGAACTTTGACTTGAAGTCAAGGATCTGAGAACTTGTTCGCTGACAGCACAGACTGGCTGCTGTCTCTGGTGGACTGGAAGCAGCCTGACACCGAACCTGAAGCCTCTTCCAGCTCCAGCAGA
This sequence comes from Chelmon rostratus, assembly GCF_017976325.1. Classification (NCBI taxonomy): domain Eukaryota; kingdom Metazoa; phylum Chordata; class Actinopteri; order Chaetodontiformes; family Chaetodontidae; genus Chelmon; species Chelmon rostratus. The sequence goes on along the minus strand of NC_055673.1, from coordinate 429,145 downwards.
CCCGAACCTGTCCAGTCTTCACTTTAAGAAATACAGAGACGATTAACACGCGAGAGGAGAGACTGGACGTCCAGGGGACGACATGAAGCCTCCGATAAAACCCGTTTACTTCACCGGCTCGGGCGCTAGCTGCGGCTAACGTTAGCTTAGCAACATTAGCAGAGCAGTAAACAGCAGTAAGAAGAGAACAAACCTTCTCCTCGCAGCTTCGCTTCAGCCTTGAAGTCCACGTCCAGCAGCCTCCGGTGTCGGTCCATCTCAGATCTGTACAAAAAAACCAAACGATCGACGGATTTTCTCCGATTTAACCAACAGGTTTGAGTCCACCGACTGATGCACTGGAGCGGAAGTAAAACGGAATACTTCCGGGGACGTGTTTCAAAATAAAGTCCTTTGTAGGTCCCATAAACTGGTTCATTTTACTTTTTCATTAGAATCTATTTTGTTATGCGCACGTGTACTTTTATCCTTTATATTCCACCGCTGCGAATTATTCAGTTCATTAAAATACTAAAATATTACATTATGTATACATGTATTCGTACACTCACAGTTTGTTGATCAGCCCACTAGTTAATATTGGAGACAAGCAAACGATGCAATTTAAAACATTCTTTATTTCTTGTTAGTCTGATGTTGGTGTAATAAGTTGTGGTCACAGCTGAGAGATGCACTCTGGGATTCCTGTTGTGACAGTTTATCTAACGAGACGCTGACGTGTCCTACAGGTGAATGTTCGCCTGTTTATCTTCACCTGAGGAAGACCACCTGTGGTTCAGATCAGTCCAGTCACATCAAGTCAGAGTGCTGCTGTGTTTCTGAAGACCATGGCCCTGTAGTGAAGGAATTCACAGACTGGTGTTCCTCATCTTTTATGTGTATTAATGTGTCAAAGACTAAGGAAATGGTGATAGACTTCCGCAAACATCTGTCAGCCTCTCCTCCTCTTGTCATCGAGGATCAAACCATTGAGCTGGTCCATAATTACAAATACCTTGGTACTAACATTGATGACAAGCTGTCTTTTGATCTCCATGTTGATGCTGTTTGCAAGAAGGCACATCAACGCATGTACTTCCTGAGGAAATTGCGGCGTTTTAATGTTGACTGCACTTTTATGAGAATGTTCTATTCTTGTTTTATTGAGTCTGTTCTGACATTTTCTTTTATTTGCTGGCACGGCTTACTTTCCCTCAAGAACAAAAACAGACTGCAGGGAATAGTGAGAGTGTGCAGCAAAATTGCAGGCATTCACCTCAATGATCTCGCTGACATGTACAAGTTCAGGACCCTGAATAAGGCCCGCTCGATTCTCACTGACGAGTGTCACCCTTTGGTTGGTGAGTTTGTGCTGCTCCCGTCAGGCCGCAGGTTCATCCTGCCAAGATGCAGGACCAACAGACTTAAATACTCTTTTGTCCCTGCTGCCATAGGTCTTCTGAACAAGTGACTGACTAATGTACTGTCCCATCTATTATTTTCTCTGTGCAATATGTCGTTGTTTTTTTGTGATTGTTGCCTGTTTTTGTTACTGCTGGCTGTAGAGCAATTTGCCCCACGGGGACAATAAAGACTCCTTGAACCTTGAACCTTGAACCTTGAAGTTACTGCAGGGTCACAGGCAGCATCCAGGCCTCCTCCTGCTGCTCCTCCTCCTCCTCAGAGAACAGTGGACGTACCACCACAGGGTCTCTGCTACCTGGACCACTGTGACAGAACCTGACTGGTCTCTGGAGTCTGTTTGGAGACACTCAGTCGCCTTTTGATCGTTGCTTGTTGTCACAATTTGCTGAAAACGTGTGACTGTCTAATAAAGTTCTTCATACAGCTCTTCTCAGCTCGTTTGAATAAATGCGTCATGTAGAACTAGTCAGTGCTTTTTAAGTAAAAAAAAAAAAACTGTTTTCGTTACGTGACTCAAACTTGTGTGATTGTGAGCGGATGGAAGAAAGGCAGGAGACCGAGTCGGTGCATCGTCGTCACCACACTGTTGTTCTGAAGGATCCGTGGGTCCACCTGAACTGAGATACAGAGGCAGGCAGGTTCACGTGGGCCCACAGTCAGCTCACTGAAGACAAATCAATCAATAAATCAATAACTAAATGATCTATTTCATATATTTGACCAAGCAGCCTGATGGATGCAGGTTACCTAAAACGTGTTAATATGACAAACATACAGACATTAAATGTTTTTGCATCAGAAAGTTGAAAATGTCAGAAAAACACGAAGCCACACGTGTTGTGAGTAAAGATGGCCGCCTCCTGTGTGACGGAGCTGGTGGAGGCTAAGCCTGCGGCGGCGGTATGAGCGCTGATCCCTGAACAGTTCTTCTACATGACACGTCTCCTCCAAAGACCAGTCAGGTCAGTTCTGACACGGTGATGAAGAAGAAAACAGCTACGTGTTTTCTTCCTGACGCGCTAAACCGAAGCATCGGCGGCTAATGGTCACAGGAGCCACCGTGGCCCCCCACCGGTCATGTTGGTCGGTTTAATCAGAACGATTTTCAGCATTTATCACTTTAACATCTTCAACAACAGCTGAAACAGCAGTTTTCAAGCACTTGTTCACATTTTATTATTTATCTGAATCATATTTTGATCAGGTGGGAATTTTACCTCCAGATTAACACGTTTCCTCGTGTCCCTGCGTGTCCACACCTGTCCACACCTGTCCCTGTTGTCTCTGCTTTGGATCAACCAAGAAACAAGACCGAAGTCCTTCTTCCAGGAGCAACTTTACTGACTGCAGGATACACAGAACCATGAATGTGAGTCATGTTAGTGACTCTGAGTCCACATTCAAACACTGACAGCTGTTAATATACGATCCAGGAAAAACAGAGTACAAAAAGAAAATCATCGTTTTAATCATGAAAAAGGCAAAAATAAAAGAGATGAGGGGTCTGCGAGCGAAGCCGCAGAAACCGTCACAAGGCCAGGTGAGCTTCGCCTTTCAAACAAATACATGCGAGTTTTACAGGTACGGTCCATGTAAGATGAGCTAGCTGGTAGCTTAACTAGCTAGCGAAGGCACACGTCACGGAGCTGTCCTGTGGTCCAGCAGTCATCAGAGCTCACTCACTGACGACACAACTCAGGCAACAGAGGGGACTCTGGGAAACGTAGTCCGATACACATGAATCAGCACGATGTAACTGACGACACTCACTCGGTTAGCATCATGCACAGTTCAGACCATGGAGCAGGACACAAAGGGGGACATAAACAGAACCATCAGGAAGTCTGTATGTGTGAATTAAAGGTGCAGTCGGCTTCTATTAAATACACATTTTAAATAGCATAATTTATTTAGAAATAATTTACTGTGGCTGCATCTCGACCACCTGAAAAGTCCGGAGGTTTTCTCACTGAGCGGCAGGAGAAGCCGTTAAACAAGCCGGGCGAGTCTGCAAACCTCCACACCGAGACAGAACAAAGAGCTGCAGGACACTTTCTGTGTGTTGAAGAGTAGAAACTGTGGAACAGAGGGCACTTCCATTGACTTCTGTCTTTACCTCCAGCCTTTACACACACTGAACCAACGCGGACAAGAACATCTCCATCAACACAAAAATCCAAAACTTCTTCATGATCTCAAAGGACACTTCTGCTTTACTTCAATCTGGCATATTTCCATGAATGTGTCTGCTGTGGCTCTATGGGTGGGGCTGACTCTCCACCTCCACCTGCAGACATTCGGGGCTGGCAGGCAGGCAGGACCAGAATATAGATGCAGTTTACTTCCACTTACGACGTGTCTCTAGTTGTTTCTGTGTGATACTTCATGTGATTGTTAAAACTTTGCCTCCAGGTAAAACTTTTGCCACAAACAGAGCAGCTGAACGGTTTCTCTCCTGTGTGCGTCCTCATGTGCACCTTCAGATGTCCGCTTTCAGTGAACCGGTTTCCACACACAGAGCAGCTGAACGGTTTCTCTCCTGTGTGCGTCCTCATGTGCACCTTCAGATGTCCGCTTTCAGTGAACCGGTTTCCACACACAGAGCAGCTGAACGGTTTCTCTCCCGTGTGGATTCTCAGGTGTTTTCGTAACGATCCGCTGCATGAAAAGTATTTCATACAGACTGAACAACCGTACGGTTTCTCTCCTGTGTGAATCCTCGTGTGTTCCTGCAGATTTTTCTTGCGGCGAAATCTTTTGCCACACTGAGAGCAGCTGAACGGCCTCTCTGCAGCGTCACCTTCGGGGGCTTGGTTATTTCTTGGAGAGTTTAACCTCGACTGTGATCCTCTGGTCTCGTTACAACCGTCGGCACTGACTTCAGTCTGAAGTTCGGAGGAGCCGCCTGCGGGGGGCTCTGCCGCTCGGTTCTCCTCTCTTTGACTCGGAGGAATCTGGGACATCTCACCGACACACTTGTGGTTTTTTAGATTATAGCGCCAGGCAAATCGTTTGCCACACACGCAGTACAGAAAGCGTTTCTCGTCCATGTGCTCGGTCGTGTGGTTGGTCAGATAACCTTTCTGAGTAAACCCTTTCTCACAAAATGAGCAGCTGAAAGGTTTCTCTCCTGCATGAGTTCTCATGTGGACCTTCAGGTTCTCCTCACCGCAGAATGCTTTGCCGCACTCAGAGCAGATGAATGATTTGTTATCAGCGCTGCTTCCCGCATCACTGACAGGCTCTTGATTGGTCACAGATATTAAACCTGGCCGAGGCTCTCCGCTCTCATCACTTCTGACCTCAGTCTCAGGTTCAGAAGAGTCCGAGGTCTTGTCGTCAGAATCCGATCCGCCGCGGTCCTCTGAACCGGCCGCTGTCTCCACGTGTTCAGCCGAGCGGCCGCCCCCCTCGGTCCGGCTTTGGTCGAGGTGTGACGAATCTCCGACACACTCGTGGCTCTTGAGCTCGTGACGCCAAGCGAATCTTCTGTCGCAAACGCAGCAGCGGAATCGGATCTTCCCTGTGTGACGAGCCATGTGCTGGATCAGATATCCCCTTTGTGTAAACTTCCTACCACAAACTGAGCAACTGAACAGACTGTCCTCAGGGTGAGCCCCTCCGTCTTTCAGACGGTGGCTGTAACAAAGCCTTTTGTCACACTCACTTCGATCACAGTGGTGCCGTTCGACTCCTGAGTGCCAGACGAGCCTTTTGTTGCAGATGCTGCAGCTGTGTCTTCTGTCCCCGCTGTGGACGGACATGTGCTGGATCAGATATCTGTATATCGTATATTTTTTCCCACACACTGAGCAACTCAGCGGTTTCTCCCCTGTGTGTCTTCTCATGTGCGTCTCCAGAAATCTGTTTTTGGTAAATTTCTTCCCACATTCGGAGCAGCTGAACGGTTTCTCCTGAGAGTCGCACCTCTGATCACTGACAGCGTCTTCTTTATTTTTCAGAGGGTTTAAACCTGACCGAGGCTCTCTGCTCTCTTCCCAGTCGTCACAGCTGACTTCAATCTCAGCCACAGAAAATTCTGATGTCTTGTAATCAACATCTGCTTGTAAATGGCTTTCTGGATTACAGATTATGGCTGGTTCTGGTCCTCCACAGTCCTCCGCCTCCACACAATCTCTGTTCTCTTCAGTTTGTCTCTGATGAAGCAGTGAGGACGGAGGTTTCTCTTCATCCTCTTCTTCACTCTTCACAGGGACAGGAGTGAATGTGACCTTGGTGACATCAGCCTCCTCCAGACCTCCGAGCTGCTCTCCCTCCTGACTGGTCCACAGCTCCTCCTGTTCCTCTTTAATGTGAGGCGGCTCTGCTGGGTCCTCCTGGTCCAGACTGGATCTCCAGTCCTGCTGCTCAGGAGGATCCTCGTCTTGACTCGCCGACAGCAGCTGGACGTCTGTGGAGGAGAGCAGAGAGAGAGTTTTCCTCCTCAGCATGTGTTTCCAAAGAGAACCACAACAACCAGAATCCAGGAAAAATGAGTCAAACGAGGGACGAAATGTTAAAAAACCTTCATCATAGCTTCAGAAATCACGTGACCCAGATCATAACACAGAGAACAATGACGCAATGAAACAACATGAGAGGACAAATAAAACACAGAAACACAGACACAGAAATAAAACATCGAAAACATTTCAATAAAAAGTAAAACTTGTCTCCTCACTGAGACCGAGACGCTTTCAATGAGTCAGAAGAACATTATCGACAGAATGTGAAGATTAACAGTTCTGATGTCAAACACGTCTGTGTGTTGTGTTACACAGCAAAGTTAGCATGCTAACAGCTAGCTGCAGCGCGTCCTGTCTTGTAGTACCACTTTGTACCAGAGGAGGCGACAGTCTGATAGCTGAGAGATGAATGTGAGTTTGTTAGTTTCACGAGTTCTCTCAGCTTTTATTCTAATAAATCAACAAAATAAACTCAGAAATGTCCAGAAAGGAAATATTCTTCCAGCTGTTTTCATTATTAAACAGAAAAATCCAACCGAACACCTTCTGAATTCAAGTTTCTCTCTTTTACTGAAGACGAGTTGAACAGCCGAAAGTTAACTCACTGTAAAACAAACTCGACAGAAGCAAAATAAAACTCATCAAACCGTCTCGTCTGTCACGTTTCCAACAATCAGCAGCCCTGCTTTGGTTCTGGACCTCCCTCTGACTGCTGTCCTGGTTCACGGCTCTCCTGTCCCGGCCTGCTGTGTCTCATATTAAACATCAGCAAGGCAATCCCTCAGGCCTGCACAGCATGCCCTCCACATGTGTGGTGCCATGTGTTTCCAGTTGCATTATGGGTAATGTAGGCACCATGTTTTGACGAGGAAGAAAAAAGATGATGTCTCTCACTGACCCCCAACCCCGACTCCAACCCTAAACCTTCATCTGAACCCGGCTCCAACCCTAAACCTTCGACCATCTAACTCAGTGAATGAAGGGTTTATTTCCATCAAACCAGAGCTGGTGACTGTGGAAACAGCTCAAAGACTAACTAAGATATTTTGGTGAATTTTGGTTTGAATGGAAAGCGTTTTATGAAGAGTTCACTTGGCAGTTGAGCTCGTCATCATTCGGTGACAGAGAGAAACGAACGACATATTGGAAATGTCTAAACCAGAGTGAAACTCCTTGTATGTGCACACGCACTCTGACATCGCTGCACAGTGTCAGCTGACTACGAGCGTACGTAGTTTATAACTCGACACTTCTGTGTATGAAGCATTCAGAAATATTCAGTTTACTGTGATTCTGACAGGTTCGCGTCTTACGTTAAAATCCTGAAGGACGCATGAACTCACCACTGATGCGTTCAGGGACGCATCCTGTTTCCTCATGATGCCACGCAGTGAATTAACCGAATGAGTCTGTTTCTCTCTGAGTGTTTGTGAGACGACCGGCCTGAGTTTTAATGACAAACCTTCACTTTTCAAACAGCTCATGTCTCGTTCCCACAGCGCAGCAAACCAGGCGACAAACTCCAAAACCAGTTTGATCATCTTCATATTTTATTGATGCTGAATTGACGAGAAGACTGTGGACATGTCTGGTGTTTCTGCAGACACGTAAGGAATCGTTCATATTTCTGAATATTTCAGAAATTCAGATTTTGTGTCGCCCTTCAGCCCGTTTACAGACGTTATCTTTAAAATATATCAGTTAATTCATGAGCTGGTGACATTTTAAACAGCAGACGGGCTGAAGAGCTCCTTCAAACATCTGATCCAAGGTCAGTGTGACATGTAAAACTGACTTTGATGCAGAGGATGTTTCATCTGTGCTCCTTCAGATAAACGGAGTGAAGCAGAAACAGAAAGTGACGAGAAGAGACTCAAAGCACCAGTACCGCAAACGTTACTTCAGTACAGTAACGTTTCTGGTAACGATACTTAACGTTAGTCACGTGTCACTGACTGTCGATGCTTCTGATTCACATTAAACGCAGTTAAACATTTAGTCCAGCAGGCTAAGCTAAACATCTAGCAACGGCTAACAGAGTTAGTTTAGCTACCAAAAAGCTTCCAGCTGTCACGAGGAGCTTCGAGACGTTAACTAGCTTCTAGTTTAACGTCACGACACAAACGAGATACTTTGATCGTTGTCTGTCGGTGAAAAGCGGAGAACCACAGGAGTTAGCGAACATGTGCTAACACAGATTAGCATCAGCCGTGTTCGGGTCTCGGCTTCGCTCGGGTTTCTCCGGCGCAGCGAGCAGGGACTGACCTGCTCTGTACAGCTTCACTTCGGGTTTCAGCACGGCATCGAGCAGCCTCCTCTGGCGGCAGATCTCCCGCTCTGACCGCTCGACTCTGTCTTCATACTCCGCCACGGTTTCCTCCAACAGACCGACGATCTCCTCCGCAGCCGCCGTTAGCCGCTCGGTGAGCAGCGCTCTCAGCGCCGGGATTTCAGCCGCTTCTTCTCCTTTTTCCACCTGCAGCAGAAAGTCTTCAGCGGCGGCGCTGATCCGCTCATGTACCGACACCCGCAGCAGCTGCACGGCGCACATTTTCCTCCTTCTCTGCGCACCTGATGGTCCCAGTGAACAGAAAGAAGGACGGTACTAAACAGAGCTGTCACTGCTGACAGGAGTTCCGCATCAACGGAAGCGAACAACGACCTCTGCTGGACTGGAGGGAGAAATGACAAAATAAACTAAAACTTGAATACAAAGCTCTTAATGGACCAGCACCAAGCTACACTTCTACACGGCCTCAAAAAGCATCTTTAAAAAGCAAAAGAATATATGTACATATATATTCAGCTTCTTCTTCTGTATTTTCCAATGCCTTATTATTGCTATTTTTATTGATGCTGCCTGTAACACTGAATTTTCCCAGCTGGGATTAATAAAGTTTATTTTATATCACCTTATCTTTGAGGATCTTTGGGGGTCCTTGAGGTTTTATTTTCTCAACATGAAACAATTGAAATGAAAGGATCGAAATAATGGAGGATATTACCAGAGGTTTATTTGAATCTGTAGAATAATCCCTGAAATAAAAGCCGACAGACTTTTCCCCCCTGAGGTTGTCTTCTCAGGCAGAGCTTACTCCAGGCTGTTTAGTCTCAAACAAATTCCATTCTATGACAACCTACCTTACCTGGTTCAGCAGGTGTGTGTAATAAGTGATTTTACATAGTCCGCTTCATTAGGACTGGCAGGTACTACAGGGCTCATCTGTGGGCGTCTGCTCGTACATTTAGGCCGAGAGCAGAGATGAAGTTACAAGAATACTGTGAAAACAGACGTGATCCAGCCTCACTTGTCTCCCACGAAGTCCCTGGGAAAGAGTTTCTCCTGTGTTTCAACCCTACGAATGAACCTGATCACTAATGTGAATGCTACTTCACCCACTGAACTACATTTCTTACATTAGACCTCAACATTTAGAGGCATTCGTAAGGCAGCATTTTAAAAAATCCAGACGGCTTCAACTTTCAGCTAAATACTTTTAATGCTCATATATGTTTCATTTCATTGGATATAATTACATGCTTTGATTAGTGATGAGTCAGTTCAGGGATTTGTGGGGATCCTGATCACAGAAAACAACTGATGTCGAGTCATTTCTCTTAAAACAGGAATTTATACAAAAGTCAGTAAAAAGCTTGTTTCAGTCACAATAACAGAAGCTTCCATCAGTCTCAACAGATGATCTTCTATTCTAAGTATTCATTGATCTCTTCATCATTCAACTGTGCAACATCACAACTCCATCACACTCTTCATGCTGTAACTTCCTCCAGATTCTCAGATTCATGAATATGTGGTTTAACAACGGAGACAGATTCGATCGTCACCTGTTTCCTCCAGAATTTAGGGACATTTTCAAATAAAGGCCACTTCCTCTAACAAACCAAAATGCATCAGTAAACCAGCCGACAAGGTTCTCCCCTCTCATTGGCCGATGTTTCCGAGGCGGAGCGACTCAGTAAGAAGAACACATAAAGAAGCCGGTCCAGACCTCCGTTCAAACTCTGACTCTGCTCATCCACATCCCAGCATGCAAAGCTCAACTGGCTACAGGAGCCTGTTGAGGTCAAACCTGCAGAGAACATCTTGTAGTTTGGTCAGATCTCATTCTCACCACAAAGGAACCACTGAATTCATCTGGAACCAAAGTCTCTGTGAGCGTCGTGTTCAGATCTGCACAAACAAACTGAACAAAACAACCCAGAGTCCAGTTCAACCGGACAAAAGAACGCATCTACAGGCAGCTCCAGAGCTGGGACGATCTCTGTCCAGTCTCCACAAAGACCAGACCACCTGTGCAGAGGAAACACTTCTGACCTGAAGTACCATAAAACCTCTGATAGCTTTCACCTGCTGACAGTCTCATAAAGCATGTCCACATCATTCACTAACTGACCAGGCGTGACCAGGTGTGACCAGGCGTGACCAGGTGTGTGGAGGTGAGATCTGCACTCTTTACAAAACACGTGAACAACAAAGTGCAACACCGTCAGTTTGTCATTACTTGTACGATTCATCGCATCTCAACCGTCTTCACCCCTCCTTCAAATGTGGCTGCTGGTAGCACCTGCAACACTTCTGCCTTCAGACACGGCTCGACGACAGTGATGCACAGATCCGGTCGGCCGGGTCCATTATTAAAAGCCAATGGGTTGGGGATGGGTGAAATCATACATCATTGTTGAGGAAATAATTAATTACATTCTCTAAACTGCAAACGTATTTTAGGCTTCAAGTGTAGGGATGGGAATCGAGAACCAGAACCACTGAGAACCGGTCCCTCGACTCATATGCTTCCAAGCTAATCGGTCCCTGAACTGATAGCAGCAGTTTTCTGACAGTTGTACAGTGCAAAACAAAGACGTCAACGGACGCATGGACGCTGCTCGTAACCTGGAACAAGGAGTCACGGCGGACCGGAAGAACCGGTCCAAAGCAGAGCTTCATTTCACAAAGAAAGATAACGACAGCGCTCACTGTAACGTCTGTGATCATTTCAAGTGAGAGCGGAAACACCAGCAGTGTGCTGAAACAGCTTTCTATGCAAAATGGGATTCAGTTCCAGGAGTGCCCGGTATGCATCCGACGCTACAGGAGAACCGCTGCCTCCCCACCGAGCAGCGGTCAGTTAATGTCCCGTTACAGGAACATCTGCAGGTTCAGCAGATCTTCTCTTTGACTTAGAAAACCTTCATGAACACAGATACTTCACAAACATTCCTCTGTTGCTACAGCTAGCTCTCAGGCTCCAGCCAGCACCACTATAACCGATCAGGAATCAATAAACAATGGGTCAACAAGCAGAACCGATAATGGCACTGGTATCGACAAAATCTTATCAACTCCTATTCAAGTGCTGTAAACATCGAAGCACAGGGCACAGCAGCACAACTTCACTGGTTATTTGAATCTCCCGACGCTCCAACAGGATGGACCAGGAGCTAACGTTACCGGAGCTAACGTTACAGGAGCTAACGTTACAGGAGCTAACGTTACAGGAGCTAACGTAGCTAACATTACTGGAGCTAACGTTACTGGAGCTAACGTTACAGGAGCTAACGTAGCTAACGTTACTGGAGCTAACGTTACTGGAGCTAACGTAGCTAACATTACCGGAGCCAACGTTACTGGAGCTAACGTTACAGGAGCTAACGTAGCTAACGTTACTGGAGCTAACGTTACTGGAGCTAACGTAACTGGAGCTAACGTAGCTAACGTTACTGGAGCTAACGTAGCTAACATTACCGGAGCTAACATTACTGGAGCTGACGTTACAGGAGCTAACGTTACTGGAGCTGACGTTACAGGAGCTAACGTTACTGGACCTAACGTTACAGGAGCTAACGTTACAAGAGCTAACGTTAAAGCTAATTTCTTTTAGAAGCTACATGTAGAATTCTGTTTCCTCTGTCCCGTCAGTTTATAACTCCAGCTTTGAGTTTTTCTATTTGCGTAAATATCCTGAAATATTTGCTGCAGTAACGATACCGAGTGCGTGGCAACATGTAGAATAGTTGAAAGCAGCCTTGCTGACCGTTAAATTAAATCCTGAAGGAAAACAAACATAATGAGGAAACATCGGGGAGGTTTGTCCTGCTGGCAATGAAATGCAACATCGCCTTTTAAAGACATTTATAGGTTTTTAAAAGATGATCTGCCGACCATCATCCAGCACTCAATGCAGACTGTTTTCCTCACTGCTTTTAAGACTGCGTAGCTACAGTAAGGCACTGTTGAAGAACAATTTGGATGCATCATTACCAGAGAACTACCGACCTTTTTCCAACTGGCCATTTTTAAGTAAGATTTGAAATGATTTTATGACCTCAACAAACACTGCTGGAATATATCAGTCTGGTTTTAGAAAATATCACAGCACACACACAGCATTAGTTTGACTCAGTAGATCATACTGTTCTTTTAAATAGACTCTGTTATTAAATTAGCATCTCTGGTAGTGATTTTAACTGGTTCAAATCATCTCTCACAGACAGGAAGTTCTCTGTCAGCACACGTCTAGTTTTTATCAAATGAAATGTGGTGTTCCCCAGGGGTCAATTTTAGGTCCAACCCTTTTTAACCTATAACATGCTACCACTCAGGAGGCACAGCATCAACTTTCACAGCTATGCAGATGACACACAACTTTACATCGCTGTGTCTCCTGATGACAGAGGACCACTTGATGTCTTTTTTGACTGAATTTCAGACATTAAATCCTGGATGGCAGAGAACTTTTTACAGCTCAACCAGGACAAACCTCAGGTTTTAGTTATTGGCACAACAGACCAGAGAGAGAAACTGGCTAGCAAACTACAAGCCGTCTCTTTTAGCCCATCGTCAAAGTCTGCCAGTTTCTCTCTCAAGCCAATGCAGAGACACTCTGCTCTTCTTTCTGGTCTCCCTAAAAAGAATATTTTCCAAGTACAATTACTCCAGAACTCAGCCGATCAAATGACAAAGACCAGAAAGAGAGCTCACATTAGACCGATTTCAAGTCTCTGCACTGATTGTCCTGACCTGTCCGGGGTCAGGCTGAGTAACACAACACTTCCTGTAACTCAAATGGTTGGACTCCTGAGGAGAAGTGTGCACCAGTCAACTCAACTAACACAGGACACTGAAGAAAACAACTTGGCGACATGAGTTAACCAGAGGAATCTTGTTTATCTCATGAGGGGCGACTTTGGATCTGGAGGAAACCGATAGTATACTTCCTGGATGTAACGCTACATCTCATATTCTACATTATCAGATAACGTATTTCTGATCAATTCAATCACTGAACTATAAAATTCAAATAACGGACGCTCCTGGACGACATGGACCCAGACATGGCTGCAACCCTGACCGCCTCACTGACTTGAAGGCTTCATCTTTGCTCTTGATGGAACCATCACGATGTGTTCAGGGGCTCCACGGTACTAACTTCACGTTGCACTTTGGCTGAATACGTGTCTGCAGGCTCGGCCACCTGACTGTCCGCTGTGTGCAGCTTCATGTGTCTCTTCAGGTGTCCCGTAACTGTGAAACATTTGCCGCAGACTGAGCAGCTGAACGGTTTCTCTCCTGTGTGGACTCTCATGTGAATCTTGAGGCTCCCCTTCTGGGCACAACTCTTACCACAGACATTGCAACTGAAGGGTTTCTCTCCGGTGTGGACTCTCATGTGTTTGGTCAAGTCTCCTTTTTCAGCACAGCACTTTCCACAGAAGGGACAACTGAAGGGTTTCTCTCCGGTGTGGACTCTCATGTGTTTCTTCAGGTCTGTTTTCTGAGCACAGCCCTTACCGCAGACGGTGCAACTGAACGGTTTTTCCCCCGTGTGGTACTTCATGTGTCTGTTCAGGTGTTCTTTTACGTGAAAGCTTTTACTGCACACGGAGCAGGTAAACGGCTTCTCTCCGGTGTGGATCCTCATGTGTCGGGTCATGTTTCCCCTCCCGCTGAAGTTCTTCCCACAGAACAGGCAGCTGTATGGCTGCTCTCCGGTGTGACACCTCATGTGTGCCGTTAACGATCCGCTGTCTTTGAACGACTTGTCACAGCCTGTGCATGGAAACGGCCTCTCGCCCGTGTGGTCTCTGATGTGTCGATTCAAGTTTCCTTTGAGACTAAATCTTTTACCGCAGTACGAGCACGGGAAAGGTCGCTCCTTCCCCGAGGATCCCACATCACTGTCGGGGGCCTCGCTGTTTTTCTGACTGTCTGTGTGTGATTGGGTCTTGTTTGCTTGTGTCCAGTCACAGTCGCTGTCATCAGTCTCAGTCGAGTCGACAGAATTGTCTTCGCTGACTGGTTCTAAATGTCTCTCTGGATCTGGTCCTCCACAGTCCTCCCCATCAGCTTCTGTTTCCATCTGCTCAGCTGAGCTGCTGGCTGACGGCTCCGCCTCTCTCTTCTCTTCAGTTTGTCTCTGATGAAGCAGTGAGGACGGAGGTTTCTCTTCATCATCATCCTCTTCTTCACTCTTCACAGGGACAGGAGTGAATGTGAACTTGGTGATATCAGCCTCCTCCAGCCCTCGCAGCTGGTCTTCCTCCGGACTGGTCCAGAGTTCCTCCTCTTCCTCTTTAATGTGAGGCGGCTCTGCTGGGTCCTCCTGGTCCAGACTGGATCTCCAGTCCTGCTGCTCAGGAGGATCCTCGTCTTTACTCGCCAACAGCAGCTGGACGTCTGCAGGACACACTGGAACACAGAAAAACAAGTTTAAGTTATCAACCAGAGAGGCGATGAGACTGTAACCAGACACTGATCAGAGTTTTCTTTACGAGTCGAGACATGAACAGAACTTTTTGATGAAACTTCAGTTTCACCATCGGATGGTTCATCTCAGTGTGTAAAAATAAAGACAACAAGGTTGTTTTACTTTCATTCTGAGCTGCAGAGCAGCAACGATCAGTCGATTCATTGATGAACTAAATCAAATTCATCTTCATCAAAGCTGCATGTTTGTCTTCGCTTGTCAAACCGCAGAATAAAATGTGTCGACTGGCTTCAGCCTCCCGCTCCACCCCCCTGGTCTCACCTTCCAAAGGGTTGGCTTTTCTCTTTTCTCTGCTTCCTCTTCCTGACTGTGCCGGTGTTACATCAGAACAAACCACAAGGCCGGCGCCATCACTCTAAACTGATCTGAGATCGATGGATCACAGGTGTGTAAACTGATCCACTGATCCAGATCCACATTCTGATCCAGATCCCTTCGTCTGATGTCCTCAAAAACAGACATATTCTGTCCGCAGCAGCCCCCACCTGCCACATGATGAACACACCTCTCCATGTCTGACTTGTTGGTCAGACTTTTTCAACAGAGCTGCTCCGGCACCAATCAGAAGAGCTGCAGATGAATTTGATACTGATCAATCGTCACAGTTAACTGATAATATCAATATAACACTTCTACACTGTGCTACAAGAAACTTTTCTTTAGCTTAAATACTTCCATTTAATTTCTGGTTTTGTTCCAGATATTTCCCGTCAGTCAAACCTTGGTTCTTGGTTGTAACTCGGACTCAGTGTGAATGGACGACTCGTTGAAATAATCCTGCAGGTGTTTCACACCTGATATTTACACACTTTACAGTAAAAACCAGTGAAAATGGCTCAAGATGAGCTGAAACATAAAAACAACAGATGAACCTCTGATGACCACATGACCGGATGGAAAAACGACAGTTCCCAGAAGGCTTTGCGGGCGCCGTTTTGCCATCAGTTCATGCGAGTTGTGGTTGGTACTTCTTGTTTTATCTCAGTTTAAATGAATCAGTTTTCGTGTTTCATTGTTAGTGTTGCGGTGAACATCAGTTAATCTCAGACTGTGGACAGAAAAACCTCAAACATGGTTCCGTTCAGTTCAAACAGTCATGTTTGCGCGGCCGATGCTAACTAGCATGAGCATGCGTGCAGCGTCCGGGTCCTCCGGCGCAGCAGCAGGGACTGACCTGCTCTGTGCAGCTTCACTTCGGGCTTCAGCACGGCATCGAGCAGCCTCCTCTGGCGGCAGATCTCCCGCTCTGACCGCTCGACTCTGTCTTCATACTCCGCCACGGTTTCCTCCAACAGACCGACGATCTCCTCCGCAGCCGCCGTTAGCCGCTCGGTGAGCAGCGCTCTCAGCGCCGGGATTTCAGCCGCTTCTTCTCCTTTTTCCACCTGCAGCAGAAAGTCTTCAGCGGCGGCGCTAATCCGCTCATGTACCGACACCCGCAGCAGCTGCACGGCGCACATTTTCCTCCTTCTCTGCGAACAAAGAGAGCCAGCGGGGACGTAAACACACACACGGAGTTCCGCATCGACGACGGTTCGCTTCGAGGAGAGCGAAGCGGAGCGACGAACAGCGCACCCTGTTGGTCTGGAGGGAGAACAATAATCGACACAGACAGACAGACAGACAGACACACACACACACACACACACACACACACACACACACACACACACACACACACACACAGTTCAGTGTCAGTGATGAAGCTGTGGAACTGACCTGAATGATGAAGATCGTCTCCTCCAGTACTGAACCGTTACCTCTGTTCAAGGCTCTGAACTTCTGCAGCTTCTACGATCACGTTCTGATTCTCGTCTCTGTGAAGAACAACCGCAACTCGTTCTACACGTGTACACCTAAATGCATCAGGACGGCGCGGTCACTTCAATGTGATGACTTACCTGTCCGTCCCAGCACAAGCACCGATGCTAGACCCTGCCGGACCAGGTTTTCTCTTCACTGAGGTCCATGTTGAGGGACCTCTCTCATAGCTGGAGAAACAACATCAGTTAATAAGTGCTGCACGACACAGTGGCATTCAGCTGAAACACGTCCTGTTAGGTCCTCGGGTGCTGGACTCACCTGGACAAACACTCTGAGACAGCGTCACCTCTGTCTGTCTCTTCATGAACACGTCTGAGTCCAGCGAGTAATGTCCAAGTAGAAACATGTTGTCTTCACTTAAAATCTGTCCAGGAGTCCAGAGGACTGATGGACTGAAGATCAACAACAACCAATCAACTTGTGAAAAGATGGACGGTCACCTCTGGCAGGTGTCGTCCAGGTGTGCTGTGCAGTGGGTGTGAAGCGTCACATCAATTTAATGTAATCAATCAATTTAAATATGTTTAAATGGAGAATTTGACTGAAATAAAAACGCAGCATCACACTCATCAGAGGCTGCTCTGTGTGTGTGTGTGTGTGTGTGTGTGTTCGTCTGTCTGTCTGTCTCAGTGTGTGTGTGTGTGTCTGACTCTGTCTCTGTGTGTGTGTGTCTGTCTGTCTGTCTCAGTGTGTGTGTGTGTGTGTCTGTCTGTCTCTGTCTCTCTGTGTGTGTGTCTGTGTGTCTGTCTGTCTGTCTGTCTCAGTGTGTGTGTGTGTGTCTGTCTGTCTGTCTCTGTCTCTCTGTGTGTGTGTCTGTCTGTCTGTCTGTCTCAGTGTGTGTGTATGTGTCTGTATGTGTGTGTGTGTGTGTGTGTGTGTGTGTGACGTCCAGTCCTGACTAACACTGAACGTACTGACCGGATTTCCTGTTACTTCCTGCTCGCTGTGATGAAGATTTGCTCGTCTTGTGTTTTAACAACGTTTCCCTCCAGAATTACTGAGCCGGAAGTTCAATCAGTGAATGATAATATTTCCACCTCTCACTCAGCGCCTTTCAGTGAAATGAACGGAAAGTTACCTGTTCAGCAGGAGACTGGCCACTTCCGCATCACTGTGAAGACACCTGTCCCTCATCAGTGACTTCCACCTGGGGAAGGCAGCGCCGATGTTAATCCTGGTTTTCTGTCGTCGTCTGTCGCGACTTCGTTTCGCTTCTTCGTGTTTTCGCCTCTCTGGTGACGTCAGCTGTCGCTCCTTCACTTTCTCTTCTGCTACATGATAACAGTGATCCTCCATGAGGCTGGACGAGCAGTTAGCTTAGCGAGGAGCAACACACGCTGCTGCTGCTTCTTCTTCTTGATCTTCTTCTTCTTCTTCTTCCTCTGTTGAGTTTTATGACGGTTGGAATCCACACGGGTGCCATGACCGCCACCTACTGAGCACCACTGACTTCACCGGTGTGCGTCTAAAGTACAGGCATGGGCAAACTACGGCCCGAGGGCCAAGTTTTAATCCGGCCCGCCGAACTTGAAGAAATTATATCAATAAACCTTGTTAATGTTTTATTTTCCCTGCAATTCTGCCTTTTTCCCAATAGATGGCGCACTCTAGATACATTGAGCTGAGTTGAGGTGCGGCGTATTACTCCATGTTTGCGCTTTACTCTTCGACCCTCAGCCCTTCTGTAAAGATGAGCGCAGCTAAGAAAAGAAAAGTGGACAGAGAATGTCCAGTTTTTAATCAGGAGAGGACAACTAAATATGTTTACTGAACTCAGATCAGCTGCTGTCTGCCTGATATGCCAAGAGACTGTGGGGGTGTTTAAAGACGATGATACAGCAAGAAAACTGACTCCAGACTCTGATGCGCTGGATAAAAAGAGAGACCAACAACACTGTTCCCCTGAAATTAAAAGGACGTTTCTCCGTTGTGTTCTGTAAAAAATGCATCAGAAAATAATTTCTTCAATCAGCCTGACATGTTACATGTCCTGTCTGTTCAGGGATGCACACATGTGGTGCTCAGGTGCACGTTCTCAAAACCAAGTGCGCAAATATAACGTGATCAAATATAACTGATCAAATATAACTCGATCAAATATAACTGATCAAATATAACTCGATCAAATATAACTCGATCAAATATAACCCGATCAAATATAACGCGATCAAATATAACGCGATCAAATATAACGCGCTCCACATACTGGCTCGTTGTCCCTGTTCGTCCTCGCGCTGCTCGTTGTTGAGTTTTGGCTTTAGGGATGATTGAATAGAAGGAGAGGACAGTAGACCTGCATCTCCTACCGTTTGTTAAATAAAGACAGTCAGGAGGAGACTGATGATGATGATGATGTCCTGAAGGATAACACAACTTTCAGTGCTTTAAAATAATAATAAATATTTTATTCATTTATTTTTCAGTGTTTTAAGAGTCATTTCAATAAATCGCTCAGTTCTGTGGGACTTCAAAGATATTTAGTTGTAATGCTTTTGTTCATTTTCAGTTGAAATTAAATTACATGTTTTCTACATATCTCATGATATTTTATTTTCTCTTATGAGGTGGATTAGCAAAACACTCCATCCATCTGCTCCTGGTCCGGCCCCCCAGTAAAATTTTAGAACCCTTTGTGGCCCACAAGTCCGCTGTCAGCAGCTTTTATGGGGAATCTTTCTTCAGCAGTCAGTAGCTCCAATAAAAACTCTTCACAGTGAGGTTTGTGGATTAGCCACAGTAAGCAGGACATGGGAGCAGCACAACTGAAAGTCCATTCGTCTCTGTTGTGTTTGGGTGGCACCAGAAAACCTGGCCAGAAGATTCTGAAACTCTGTGTCCCGCTCGATGCCACAGAGGATGTGAGGAACTCTGTGTTTTGTCATTTTAGATGAATTTCCCGAAAACGTGTCTTGACTAATCATTCCAGCGTTTCCAAACAGAAAAATCCTCTTTTTGCTTGTAAGCGGCTCATCCAGGAGCCACACAACCTTTAGTTCACTGTCTCTGTTCCAGGGTGAGAGAAGCTACGAATGTGGAAACAAAGGAAAAGACGGGAGTGCAGCTCGGAACGTAAAGTGTTTTCTTCACGGGGCCATATTCTAAAAGTCATTGCAATCGTAAAAGACAAAGACCGACCCTGCGTGTTTGAAGTCTCCCCAGGCCGGGGTCAAGCTTTGCCCGACGCTACCTGGAGCTGAAGAGGAAGGGTTCATTTCCCTCAGTAATGGGGGACTTTTCTGATGTGACAAAACTTTCTGTAAGCCGAAAGCTAAGATGAGTCGAGGATGCGCTGAATGCGGGTCAGCAGAGAGGCTGGTGGCTGGGCTCATTTAAAAGATGCCTCATTAAATGATCAGCTCTGAATGACTCAGCTACACAGTTCATAGAGCTATTGATCTCCTGTATATGTTCCCCCACTGATGAAAAGACTCAACATCTACACCAGACACACTGGACTGACTTCAGATCTGTTTTGACTCCTGGAGCTTTACTCACCTTGAACAGACTCGACAGTTTGTACCAAATATTTGAAGCATTCACATTCAGATTAAGAAAAATGTATTGATCCCTACAGACAAACAGCTTTTTACCTGTGTATGACCTTTATTGCTTTCATTGATAAAAATCAACAGAAAAACTGAAAATCCTTGACATTAAGTCGTATTCATTAATCTGGACCGATATTTAGCTTGTTTTCTTTTTCATATTTCAGACAAGTCTTTATTATTTCATCTCTTTATATGTGCATAGATTATAAATACATGCTAATTGTTAAAAGAGTTTAATCCACATTTCACACATTTCAAAATCAAAACCATTCGTGGCTTTTGCAGAATACGTCCCTGAGAAAATGTGCAGATGATGGAGCTACATGAAAAGTTATGGGATCACCAAAGAGGCTACAATTCACGCTGAAGGAACATAAAAACTGGTCTAAAATTTAATGGAAAACAATCCAGCAGTCGTCAAGATATTTCATGAAAACCACAGATGAGCGTCTCATTGAAGCGCTTGAGGAAAAGTTAGAGGATCATCAAAGCCATTCAGATTCATCATCTGCAAACCGTCTAACGTGTCACAGTGTGGGCGTTCCACTGTGAGCGAACATCAACAGAAAGGATGCACATGCATCAATATCACTTCTGATTTGAACAAAGTCCAGAAACGTCATGAAACGGCCCTGCAGCGCATGTGAAATGTGTGATGACGGGATTACTGTGGACCAACAGGTAGGTGAGCTGCAGTCGACGGGAAATGGAAAATGCATCATCACACACCACACTGACGCACTGAAGCGACTGACTGACTTATCGGTCGTGCTCACACAACTGTTCCAGTCACTGACAGGCAGTTCTTCATGTTGCAGCTCTGTGCAGTTCTAGATATCAATAATGGAAATATATGTTGTATCAGAGAAGACTTTCTGATGGCTTGTTGCTGAAAAATTCCTCTAATTGTCTGAAAATAGTTTCTGAGCGTTTCTAAGGACTCAAAATATTGCGAGACTTACATCAATGCACAACAACACAAATCTTTATTTTTTTAACAGGTGCAATAAAATGAAAACACAGTGACGTTAAAAGGTGGACGTATATTTAAGTGAAAAAAAGAAAATGAATGTTTATTAAAGTTCAGATTTCCGTCTCTGCAGCTTTGATGTTTCTGTTTCTTGGTGCAGCTGCAGGCGCCGTGTTCATCCCTGCGGGGTCCAATGAAAAACCAAGCTGGGAGATGAATTCTGTGACATGTCGACACTGGGAACACTGGGTTTAATGGTCTTATTGAAAGCCTCCACTGGATGCCTGTCTTTTCCTTAATGGAAGCCTTCCTCATCATTGCCATCTCTTCCTTTTCTATCTTCAACACCTCTCTGTCATCTTCTTTCTTTGTCATTTTCTGAAGCGTCAGTTGAAGATGGGTAAAGGAGAACCCGCCCGCCCTTCATATTTTTGGATTTTTTTGTTATTTGGGGAAAACTGGAGCACCCAGAGTAAACCCACACACACATGAGGAGAATATGAAAACTCCTCACAGAAAGGTCTGGCCTGAGCCAGAACCTGACTGCGTGGCACCTGTGCTAACCACTGAGCCTACATGGTGTTCTAGAAAAGGGATTGTCTTTGCCTTTTTTCTGTCTTTGGACCTCTGCTTGTCTGCATTTTAGATGCACTGGAGGTGGGTGTGTGGTCGCTCTGCAGAGGCCCACTGGGGCTTAGAGACAACCGATGCAGAGGAGTCCATGCTCAACATGCTGCTGGAATTGTTTGTCCCTCACAGCATTCTGCTCTGAATTCTTTACTGCAGCATCATGTTCCTCCATGTGGGTCTGTCTGACAATCCTGGTTTCGTAATCTTCTGTTTTTTTTCAGTTTCAGTGAATCCCCACGCTTGTAATTTGGAGGCTGAGGTCTGAAAAATCTAAGCTGTCCATCACTGGTATCTGCAGAGTGGTAATTGCAATCGTCCAGAGCAGGGACTTTAACTGCTTCAGCAATAGGTGGCAGGCGGGTGACCTTTTTGGGTCCACTCGTTGCATCCTTTGCAGCTGAGGTGTCTTGAATTGTTTTGAAGGCTGCTGGGAGGCAGGTCGGCCCCAGGGTGACCTCGTCACTTTCTTCACGGCCGAGCTGGGCTTGCTGACGCTGTTTCCTTCTTAGCTTCTCTGAAAGCTTCTGGAGTTCATGCTGAGCATGCTGCTGGTATTGTTTGTCCCTCATATTCATCTGTTCTGCATGCTTCACTGCAGCATCATGTTCCTCAGTTTCACGCTGCTGGAGGCTGGCTTGCTTTTCAGCTGCAAGGGAGAGATTCAACTTATCTTGCTTAAATCTGGCTTCTTCTGGCTTCTTCTCCCCCCCCCCCCCCCCCCCCCCTTCTGGGACATTCACCCTCACCCTTAACTCAGCGCCTTCTTTGATATTCATTTGATATTCTTTTTTGTGCAATACTTTTACTTCTGTTCACTATTTTGCTATTTTATTATTATGTATATAATCTTTTTACTGCTCGCTATTTTAATATTTTATTTTGTATATTTTGTTCTTTATAGTCTTATTTTCACTTATTTCACTGTGTGTAATGCTGCTGCTGCACTGCAATAACTTGTTTAATGACAACAAACGCTTCCTGATTCCTGATTCTTTGCTGAAGGTTTGTCTTTCTTTTTGCTGCAGCCCTCCCTCGAGCGACTGTGCTGTGACCCCCCACCCCCCCAAGCTGTGTTACAGCCCCCCCCCCCATGGGTTAGTCTGAGATTAGCTTTCCCCCCTCCTGTTTTCATTTGTTTCTCTTCTATGTAAGCGAGGCGCCGCCCTGCTGGCGGCCTGCTGTCCCTGTCCTCCCATGTCAGTTAGTCTTTCTGTCATCAATCATGGACACTTGTTCAGCTTGAAAGTTTTTCCTCCTCATATTCTGAAGCATCAGTTCTTTGCTGAAGGCTTCTCTTTCTTTTTCCATGTGCTCCTTCTCCAACTGGAAAGCCTCCCTCATCTTCTCCTCCTCAACAGCGCTAAAAGCCTTTCTCCTATTCCTTTTTTTCGTTCCGGTTCTTTCTTGTAGGCTTCTCTTTCTTTTTCCATGTCCTCCTTCTCCTTCTGGAAAGCCTCCCTCATCTTCTGGATGCCTGCCTTCTCCTTAATGAAAGCCTTCCTCATCATTGCCATCTCTTCCCTTTCTATCTTGAACATCTTTCTGTCATCAATCATGGCATCTTCTTCAATGTTAAAGGCGTTCCTTGTCATGTTCTGAACCCTCAGTTCTGTCTTGTAGGCTTCTCTTTCTTTTTCTATGTGCTCCTTCTCCTTCTGGAGAGCCTCCCTCATCTTCTCTATGTCTGACTGATCTTGAGTGTAAGCCTTACTCAGCATGGCCATCTCTTCCTTTTCCATCTTGAGGGCCTTTCTGTCACCAATCATGGACACTTGTTCAGCTTGAAAGTTTTTCCTCCTCATATTCTGAAGCGTCAGTTCTTTGCTGAAGGCTTCTCTTTCTTTTTCCATGTCCTCCTTCTCCAGCTGGAAGGCCTCCCTCATCTTCTGGATGCCTGTCTTTTCTTGGATGTAGGCCTTCCTCATCATTGCCATCTCTTTCTTTTCTATTTGGAACATAACTCTGGTGTTATTCATGGCATCTTCTTCAGTTTGAAAGGTTGTCCTTTTCAAACTCTGAAGCTTCTGTTCTTTCTCGAATGTCTCTCTTTCTTTGTTCATGTTCTCTCTTTCCAACTGGAGAGCCTTCCTCGTGCTCTCTATGTCTGACTTTTCCTGAGTGTAAGCCTTTCTCAGCATGGCCATCTCTTCCTTTTCTATGTTGAGGGCCTTTCTTTCCTCACACAGGGCATTTCTTTCTGCTGTAAGGGCCTTCCTTCTCCTTCGTTGTGCCTTGAGTTCTTTCTTCAAGGCTTTTCTTTCATTTTCTATTTTCTCCATCTTCAAGCAGAAGGTTTTCCTGACCTCGGCCATTTGAGCACGCTCTCTTTGAAAGGCCTCTCTCTCTCTGATCAGTCTTTGTCTTTCCATGTTGACGAGCGTCTCTTCGCTCCAAACGTTGTCATGTGTTACCATGACCTGTTGGTTCTCCCAGATCTGTTCTTCCTGGGAGAGGAGACAGTTAGCTTCATTGACCAGAGGACTCATGTCTCTCTGAAGCTGCTGGGTTTCTTCACAGCTACTGTCTCTGTCAACATGTCTCTCTGCCTTGTGTCTGACACATTTAGGCAATGTGGTGCTTACCACCATAAAACGCTGGATTTGTATTGGTTCCATCATTCAAGTTTCTAGTAATAACTGCAAGTGTAACGGTGTTTTTAGGTTTCTCTCCTCAATGTCTCACTGTCTAACTCTGTCTGCTGTCTGTACTGAAATGAAATGCTGCTGCAGGCAGGTCAGTATCTATAGAATTCTGTATTGCCTTTTGGCTTTGATGATGGCTTTGATGTTGTCGGTATAGCAACAACATCAAAGCTACATCAAAGCTATGATGTCATAACAACATCTGCTTTGATGTTGTCGCTATAGCAACAACATCAAAGCAACGATGTCATAACAACATCTGCTTTGATGTTGTTGCTATAGCAACAAAGTCAAACAAAAATGTTTACGTTTAAACCAAAGGACTCCTCAATGCATTAAAAACAGCAAACATGAAGCCTCGTTTTTAATTCGACGTGTTTGTTTAAGGGTGAAAAAATGTTTCCACACACTTCACTTGTTAACAACATGGAGTTAAGTGGCTGTGGAGCCTTTTACACATTTAACTCTGCCTTCACATGTCTCTCTGTACAGCAAGGGAGACTTTTTAAAGCTCTCCTGCATGACTGCATGCAAATAGCAAATGTAGTGACGTTAAAAGTAGATTATTGACCCCAAAATATTTCAGGAAAAAGTGAAAATGGACAAGATGGCGGCGCGTGCACACGGAGCGGCTTCTCTCTCTCTCACTGTGACAGAGTTTTTGTGTTTTTCGTCGTGCGAGACACAGTGTCTTTGTTCGTCTTCGTCGCGTCTACCTGTCTACAAGCACACGTACAGTTGGGAGTTTTTACTAAATGTCGATAGGACCAGTTTTCCCCGTGCAAGAGGAAGAGCTACGAGACTGCGGTCTGCTCCGGAGGCCTACTACAATACCGACCCCCAGTCCTGCACCTCGCCCACAGTGGAGGCGACACAAGCGGCGTCAGAGGAAGCAGAAGCGGGGTAAGCGCGGAGGTATCCGAGCCAGGCTAGCAGCTAGCCCACACAAGCCGGCTATCCCCACCATCATGCTGGCCAACGTACGCTCTTTGGACAATAAACTGGACTACCTACGCCTTCTACGGACAACCCAGAAGTCTGCGGGAGAGTGCTGTGTGTATGTTTTCACGGGAAACTTGGCTCAACAACAGCGTAACGGACCACGCCATTCAGCTCGAGCGGCTAACCTGCTATCGAGCAGACAGAGCTCTCGCTGAGGGAGGTAAGACACGCGGCGGGGGACTCTGTGTTTACATCAACAATGACTGGTGTCGTGACGCTGTTGTGATCTGCAAGCACTGCTCACTACTGGTGGAGTTTACGGTCATAAAATGCCGACCCTTTTACCTCCCGAGGGAGTTTACAGCCATACTGCTTGTGGCTGTTTACATCCCTCCGAGCTCCAATGAAAACATCAGGAGCGAGGCATTGAATGAACTGTACCAACACGTCAGTGAGCAGCAGACTGCCCACCCAGATACCTTCCTCATCCTGGCTGGGGATTTCAACCATGCAGACCCAAAGAGGATGTTTCCGAAGCTATACAAACACATAGACTTTCCAACACGTGGACACAACACACTGGACCAGGTTTACACCACCCAGAGAGGAGCTTACAAGGCCCTTCCCCTCCCCCACCTCGGCGCCTCTGACCACATCACTGTCATGCTAATGCCAGCATACAGACCACTGGTTAAAGTCGCCAAACCAGTTCTGAAAGAGGTGCGAGTGTGGCCCGAAGGGTCTTTGGAGGAACTTCAGGACTGTTTCAACACCACAAACTGGGACGTGTTTAAACAGGGTGCCACCTACAACAACATCACCGACCTCCAGGAGTACACAGACGTCGTCACTGCTTACATCACCAAATGCATCGATGATGTAACAGTAACAAAGACCATCACTGTCCGGGCCAATCAAAAGCCGTGGCTGACAGGAGAGGTCCACAGGCTGCTGAAGGCCCGTAACACGGCCTTTAGAGAAGGAGACGAGGAGGGCCTGAGGACAGCCAGAGCCAACCTGTCACGCGGCATCAGAGAGGCCAAGAAGGTGTACTCCAGGAGGATAGCTCATCGCTTCAGTGACAGCAGGGATACGCAGAGCCTGTGGCGAGGGATACAGACCATCACGGACTACAAACCCCCACCGCAGACCTGTGACAGCTCCACCCCCCTGCTAAATGAGCTGAATGACTTCTTTGCTCGCTTCGAAGCACACAACAGCACACCTGCACAAAAATCCCCATCCTGTCCCGGCGAACAGGTGCTGTCACTGTCCCCTGACAGTGTGAGGAGGACACTCAGCAGGATCAACGCTCGCAAAGCTTCTGGTCCTGACAACATTCCTGGTCGCGTGCTGAGGGACTGTGCCGGAGAGCTCACGGATGTCTTCACAGACATCTTCAACATCTCGCTGAGCCAAGCTGTTGTCCCCACATGCTTCAAAACCACCACCATCATCCCTGTCCCAAAGAAGTCGTCGCCCTCCTGTTTCAACGACTACCGTCCGGTAGCACTCACCCCCATCCTCATGAAGTGCTTCGAACGGCTAGTGTTGAAACACATCAAGACTGTCCTCCCACCCTCCCTGGACCCCTTACAGTTTGCTTATCGGCCCAACCGCTCGACCGATGACGCCATCTCCACTGCCCTCCACTCAGCCCTCACACACCTGGACAACAAAGACTCTTCAGCTCAGCATTCAACACAATCATCCCACAACAGCTCATCGCAAAACTGGACCAGCTGGGATTAAACACCTCCCTGTGCAACTGGCTGCTGGACTTCCTGACTGGGAGACCTCAGGCAGTTCGGGTCGGCAGGAACACATCCAGCACCACCACACTGAACACGGGGGCCCCCCAAGGATGTGTGCTGAGCCCCCTCCTCTTCACCCTGCTGACCCACGACTGCACACCTTCCCACAGCTCCAACCTCCTCGTCAAGTTCGCCGATGACACAACTGTGGTGGGTCTCATCAGCAACGACGACGAGGCGGACTACAGGAGTGAGGTGAGCCGCCTGGCCTCGTGGTGTGAACACAACAATCTCTCTCTGAATGTGGAGAAGACGAAGGAGATTGTTGTGGACTTCAGGAGAAGACGCCCCCAGTATGCCCCCCTTACCATCAATGGTGCTACGGTGGAGAGGGTAAGCAGCACCAAATTCCTGGGTGTGCACGTCACTGAGGACTTCTCCTGGACCACCAACACCACATCGCTGGCCAAGAAAGCAAACCAGCGCCTCTACTTCCTCCGCAAACTGAGGAAAGCTAGAGCCCCGGCCCCCATCATGCACACCTTCTACAGAGGCACCATTGAGAGCGTCCTGACCAGCAGCATCACCGTGTGGTATGGCGCCTGCTCCACGTCCTGCAGGAAGAACCTCCAGCGCATCGTGAGAGCAGCTGAGAAGATCGTCGGTGCTTCTCTCCCCTCCCTCCACGACCTCTACACCTCCCGCCTCACTCGCAAAGCCCTCTGCATTGCGAGAGACCCCACCCACCCGTCACACAGCCTCTTCAGCCTGCTGCCATCAGGGAGGAGACTGCAGAGTCTGCGGGCCAAGACCAGCAGACTGCGGGACAGCTTCGTCCACCAGGCTGTCAGGATGCTGAACTCTCTCCCTGCCCTCCCCCTCCTCCACACAAACACTCAACCTGGACTATAACTTCCCCCCCAACACACACACACACACACACACACACACACACACTCACTCACTCACTCACTCACTCCCTGGCTGGACACTGAAATACACCCCGCTGCCGCCCCAACCCCCACCACCACACACACACACACACCCTGGACTCTAACTGCCCCCCACCACACACACACACCCTGGACTCTGATATGCCCCCACCACACACACTCACACACACACACACACACACACACACACGTATACACCCTGGACTCTACAAACTCTCACTGATGTGAACCCCTCCCCTCAGGAAAACAACACACTGTCACTTTATTCACCACCAGTTGTTAAGCTAATTCTTTTTGCACTACCGTTTACATTTGCACTATTACATTCTCAATGTTTCATTGCTTAGTTTGTACAGTTTTTACTTAGTTTGTACAGTTTTTATTTAGATTGTACAGTTTTTTATTTATCTCTTTTTTTAATATATGTCCTGTCACAAAGGGTTGAAGAGTAACGCAATTTCGATTCTCTGTTTGTCCTGTACATACTGCAGAATTGACAATAAAGCTGACTTTGACTTTGAAAGTACAGTGTTAAACAGGAACTAAAAAAGAATGGTAATGAAGTTGTCTTTTCTAAAAAAAAAATAAAACACCTGCTTTTTTACTCATTTTTACTTGTAACAAGTTACTCCCCACCCCCGTTCAGCTGTGTCACCAACACGTTGTCTGCTTCATGCTCAAATATTAACGAGCTGCCTGCTCCCAGAGATAATAGAGACACAGATCGAGAAGAGCTCAAAAATGATTTCATGTCCTTTTGTCGCATGTCATCCTCCCTGTCTGTCTCCCCTTGGTTCCCATGTGTGCCTCTAAAGTACAGGCATGGGCAAACTACGGCCCCAGGGCCAAATTTTAACTTGAAGAAATTATATCAATAAACCTTGTTAATGTTTTATTTTCCCTGCAATTCTGCCTTTTTCCCAATAGATGGCGCACTAGATACATTGAGCTGAGTTGAGGTGCGGCGTATTACTCCACGTTTGCGCTTTACTCTTCGACCCTCAGCCCTTCTGTAAAGATGAGCGCAGCTAAGAAAAGAAAAGTGGACAGAGAATGTCCAGTTTTTAATCAGGAGAGGACAACTAAATATGTTTACTGAACTCAGATCAGCTGCTGTCTGCCTGATATGCCAAGAGACTGTGGGGGTGTTTAAAGACGATGATACAGCAAGAAAACTGACTCCAGACTCTGATGCGCTGGATAAAAAGGGAGACCAACAACACTGTTCCCCTGAAATTAAAAGGACGTTTCTCCATTGTGTTCTGTAAAAAATGCATCAGAAAATAATTTCTTCAATCAGCCTGACATGTTACATGTCCTGTCTGTTCAGGGATGCACACATGTGGTGCTCAGGTGCACGTGCGTTCTCAAATATAACTCGATCAAATATAACCCGATCAAATATAACTCGATCAAATATAACGCGCTCCACATGGCTCGTTGTCACTGTTCGTCCTCGCGCTGCTCGTTGTTGAGTTTTGGCTTTAGGGATGATTGAATAGAAGGAGAGGACAGTAGACCTGCATCTCCTACCGTTTGTTAAATAAAGACAGTCAGGAGGAGACTGATGATGATGATGTCCTGAAGGATAACAACTTTCAGTGCTTTAAAATAATAAAAAATATTTTAATCATTTAATTTTCAGTGTTTTAAGAGTCATTTCAATAAATAGCTCAGTTCTGTGGGACTTCAAAGATATTTAGTTGTAATGCTTTTGTTCATTTTCAGTTGAAATTAAATTACATGTTTTCTACATATCTCATGATATTTTATTTTCTCTTATGAGGTGGATTACCAAAACACTCCATCCATCTGCTCCTGGTCCGGGTTCTGATCCACGATGCTTCAACATCTGCAGACTTTCATCTTTCTAATGTGCTGCGTTCAAACGAAACTGTACCTGCAGATAAAACTGTCCTCATCTAACAGTGAAACTTTAGTCTCAGATCTAAACTCAACACTTGTTGTATTAATAGTGCAGGTGGAATAAAGGGAGTGATGAAGCACATTCAGAGGATTATTCACATTCAACGACGTTTGAACTTCTCATTCGTTGCAGCATTTTGTTGGATTTGTTCTCTGTGCATTCTAATATTTGTTTTATGGAACCTTTATCGATTTGATCTGTGAACTCTGGATTATTATCGTTCAGGCGATGACATGAAGGAGGTCCAAAACACATCAAGACTTATTAAAATCATTTATTACAATATTGAATTTAAAAATGTACAATCTGCACCAAACACAGCAAAGTAACTTCTGATGTGCTGCTGGTCTACCTGACAGGTGTGCCAGAGTGTTTCCGCTCACGTGACGTCAGCGGGGCTGTGTCTTCCTCGTGGCGGGGCTCAGAGCCTTCAGAGCGGCTACAGGTCTCCTCAGCTCCTTCATCATCTGCAGACCCAGAGCCTTAACGGGCAGCAGACAGACCCGGGACCTGCCGGGAGGAGGGGCGTCCGCCGAGTCCTGCAGGTCGCTGTCCGGGACAGTCAACGTCACCGGACAGACCCGGGAACTAGGAGGACGACGGGGGTCCGCCGGGTCCTGCAGGTCGCTGTCTGAGAAGGTCAGCGTCACCGGTTTATTTTGGTGAAACAGGGATTCCCGCCGGCGCGTGCAGGGGCTCGCGGCCAGCACAGCGCGGAAGCCATATGGCGTGGTCACCTTCCTCACGTGAGGCAGCGACATGGCCGCGTGCGTTGTCAGATCCGTGTCGGCGTCCGCAGATTCTGCCGCAGCAGCGGCGGCGGAGCGGCGGGGACGTCTGATCCGCGGCGGCGGCAGGCGGAGCAGGCGAGAGGCCGCGGGGCTGGCTGGGGTCCCGGGGGGGCTGGCCCCTGGACTGTCGTCATCATGGTCGGACAGCAGTCTGGTCCGATCTGGTGAGCCCCGGTGAAGCCGCGGAGAGACGAAGAGGAGCGGACTGCGGGAGGGGATGAGGAAGTCTGGGATCCTTTCCGGAGTCAGAACCAGACTCCGCAGCGACGATCCGGATTTAACAGCCGACATGATGACGGAGGCTGCACGAGAGACAGAAGCAGGTTTAGAGGGACACATTTCTGCCTCAGAGTGATGAACAGGTTTAGAGGACAGAGGACATGAAAACGACACAGAAATACTTTCAATGAAGTCAGTGCTCACATCACGTGACAGACCTGAACCTGCAGATCTGAACTCAAACTGGTTTCTGAAGCTGGAGAAAACCGTCAGGACAGGAAGTGATGTTACAAACCGGGACTAAAATTCAAATATCAGTCTGTGTCTGGATCTTGATGAAGCTATGTGGATCAGTGTCAAAGTCCACTCACCTGATTCTTAGTCTCACCTGGTCTGAGGCAGCCCTGACTCTGGTCTCCCGGTTTATATGAGCAGCAGCAGGTGGATCTAATCACACATCAGTCCTCCAGAGTCCCCTTAACAATCCAGACCTGGATCTCACTCCGTGCTGCTTTCAAACCTTTAAAGGGTCTAAATTCTTCAACCATGAGGAGAAATCACTTCAATGTTCGAATTCACACATCTTTACCTGAAGAGACGTGACATTTTTAAAAAGAATAATAATATTCTGTATATTTTAATCACGTTTTCACACTTCAGATTTTAGCCACTGAGCTTCATTCATGTATAAGTTTGAATTAATAATAATGATGTTAAGCAACATTAACTTTTGAGTTTTCACAGCTGATTTTCATGTTTTTACACATTAAACCATTTTAACTCATCACAGTTCATTAACCTGGAGTCAATCCTCCAATATTTCCAGCACTGGGGAAGTTTTAAGGTTTTTCAAGGCCCTTAAAACCACTTAATCTATGCAGAGAGCCCACTGCACATTACAATCCACTTATTACTCTAAAATCTGGGATCAAACCTGTAACATTTACCATGAAACAAAGTCTTTAAAGGTTTAAAGGTAAGAATTCTCAGGTGTTTTCAAGGTGACAATCACCTCGTTACAGTTCGTCAGGAGGTGGAAGGAGAAATGAACCGATATTGTGAAGAACAAGACGATTTATCCAACTTTGAACATTTATCAACTTTATTATAAAAGAACCTAACAATAGAAGAGTCCCAGGACACCTCCCTGAGGGACTCCACAGGTCCTTAAAGACAGAAAAGAGGATCTGACCTAAAACTGCTTACCAAAACTGTGGGATTCATTTTCTGTTGATCAACTCAAAAGTTCAGAAATGAGCTGCTGAGATGAGAAATTGATGGATTGACACTAAACTCCATTTGGATTTTGTTGTGTTTTTACTTTGAAACCCTGATAAGAGCCTTCATTTTCCAGTTAAGGTGGAAATTCATGGTTGGCCATTTGGTAAATGTTGATCCATTTTTCCCCCTGAAAACAAGCCTTGACTTGGATAAAACTGATCAGCGGAGTTATGTGACTGAGGAGCAGACCGAGGACAATCAGATTAGTCTACACTGTAAATACTGGAGAGTTTCTTTAAATCTGTATAAACGTCAACAGAAAGGACAGAGGACCCAGGACACCTCCCAGAGGGACCACCAACGCTTTCTAAGAGGATTTACCTAAGATCTGTTCCTGTTCTTCAACTCATCACATGGTTTCACTAAGAGGCGAAAAGTTCAGAGAGGAGCTGCAGAGAACATGAACAGAACCGGACCAGCTCACACCAAACTCCATTTGGATTTCACTAAATTCATTTTGTGGGAAAATTCATTTGTTCCGTTTTTACTTCTTACTTTTAATTGTATTGTTTTTCCTTAATTTTACTGTTGTTTTTCTGGATCTGTTGCCAGCTGCCTTCTGATCAGTGGGGGGAACCTCACACCTGCTTCACGTCAGCAGATCTGTGGGTCCACTGACTGTAAATAAAAACACTCAAATCAATTTGATGATTTTGTTGTTTTTCACGTTTCCTCTAACGAATTTCCTGAAAGCTATTCTCATAAAAGATTAATTTATTGTAGAATCAGTTTTCTCTCGATCAACCTGATGAATTTATCGCCAGTCGAGATGAGCTGCTGAGAACCTGAACGGAACCGGACCGACTCACAACGAACTCCATTCACATTTTTACGTTTTTTACTTTGAGACATTATTAAAAATGTTTGAAACGTTTTTACTGACTGTGGTGCCACAATGCCCATGAGCAGCGTCAACCCCGCCCCCCCCCCCCCCCCCCCCCCCCCCCACCAGTAACAGACCAGCAGAAAAACCTTCGTGTTGTTAAATGAAGACTTGCCTCCAAAATGATTCAGAACAGAAAAAGAGATTTTTACTGCAGCAAGATAAACAGGAAGGAGCTGCTAAAAACAGCAGGAAGTCAGGATCCTCCACAATAAGAGTCCAGAATCTGCTCCCCCAGCCCCCCAAAAAAGAGAAGAAAATGAAAAAAGGGAGTGAAGTACCCACAAACAGCCGCACTCATCTTCATCATTATGTACTGTTGATCATCATCATCATCACGGTCCCTGTATTAAAATCAGTCTGTATGTTGGTTTCCCCCTCCAGTGGATCATGGGAGAACAGCCACACGGTGACCTCTGACCCGCTGGGCAGTGGTCAGTCCTTGTCTCCATGGAAACGGCATCAGTCTCATCACGTGAAAGTCAGTTTACCACATGGAAAGTCTGCTGCATCTCAGAGCCCCGCCCCTCCCGCGGCGGTCAGTTCATGTGTCGGGAGGGGGCGGGTCTTCTTCCAGTGGTCAGAGCGGCTGGTCGGCTGAGTGTCTCTGCTGCAGCTGCCGTGTGATTGGTCAAAGGGTCCGTCAGTCACTGTCGGAGCCGACGGCCGACGAGCCTTTCCTCTTCCTCTTCGGAGCTTTGGGCTTCGAGTCCTCCTCCTCCTGAAACGCAGAAACACAAAGACGTTCTGTAGTTATGGAGCGACGTGCAACTGAAGGTTCCGCTCAGACCACATGAGACCAGGACCAGCGTTATGTATACCCGTTTGTCCCCCCTTTTCTGTCACCTCCCAGAGGGACCACCAACGCTTTCTAAGAGGATTTATTATCGATCAATTTTATAATAACAGACAGATTTAAGTCTTTGGTCCTCACTTCAGTCTCAGTTCAGTTTCCTCATAGTCATCACTCCCTTACATTCACAACGCCAGCAGACACCAGAAAAACCAGTACAGCGCCCCACACACAGGTGAGCCGAAGAGCAAGCTCGTTAGCCAACGGTCTCGTTGAAAGCCCCACTGTGGGACCTCAGTGATAAACAGTGAGCCGCTGTCAAACGGTGACCAGCAGATGTCGATTACATGAAAATCTTTTGGGATTACATCTCAGAGCACCAGTCAAGAACACAGGATGGGGTGTACCTTTCAGTTCAGGTCATACTTACCATCGTACCTGCATTCATACTTTGGAATTAGGTTAGTCTGTTATTCAAGTGTTGTCTAGTGAGAGTCCATAAGGCCCCAGGGTCATTAAAGTCCTTCAGGGTTGAAACAGCACTCTTCATCGGTTTTGGGGGTTGGCCCCACTCAGAGGATAAATACTTGAACCTAACACCATTTCATTGGACTAGAGCTGTCCTGTCTAGTCGGGTGCAGATGAACTGATGAAGCCTGCTCGGATGAGAGGAAACGTCTTCTAAGACAAACTGACGAGGTCCAGCTGAGAACGACTGAAGGCCCTGAAGCTTACAATGACCTGATAAATGAGAATATTCACGGCATCTTCATCGACAGTAAGTCCAACAAGTCTTTCAGTCCGTTATATTTGTCATAGCAGTCCGGTTCATGGCTTTTCCAGCTCATCAGTATTGTCCTCTCTACAGACAGAGAGGCTGATGCAACAACACTCTGTGCAGTTCTTGCACGTGTATTTTCATTCTTTTTCCCAGTATGCAGACGCCAGGACACTGAGGAATATGAACATTATCATTATCGCCTGTAAAAACCACCTCAGTCCACATTTTCTGTTACCACTGGACAGGAGCACAGTAGGTGTATACGCGCACCAATCCGACCATGCCAGCAGTCCTACGTATGACCTTCATTTCAATTATTCTGTATCTCACACAACTGCACATTGACGTTGAAAGCCTTCGCTCTTCGTCCAGTAGCCTCATCCCTCCCTTTACATCAAGGACACGTCTACATCCCAGCAGGATTGAAAAATGTTTGAAGACAGACCTCAGCTGTAAGAAATGCAGAATCACTCAGGCCAAACTGCATTTTCAGCTCCTGGAATGGTACGACTGTATCGTTCCTGGTAGCCTGTCCGGTCTGAGCGATGGCTTGGTGGTGCACGGTGCTCTTTGCCAGCGTTACGCCACCTGCAGTCAACGGTGGGTTATTCCATATTGGACAAGATGGTAGAGATGAACCAAATCCGTCAGTTCGTGATCAACAAGAAAAGAAGAAACGACTGGCATAGAGCTCTCTCGGCCTCGGTCCTCTCCTAACAGAACGCTGCAGGATCCTCCAGGAGGGGGCGCTCTGGTGGCCAAAGGGTTGAGGTGCCTTCAGTTCAGTCCTGGCTGAGGACCTTCGCTGCATGTCTCAGCCCTGCCTGTCTCTGTACCATCAACATCTGCCACAGGGCACACTGCAGACCTCCCAGGAGGAGATGAGGATGTGGACTGGGAGGTAGAGAAGGTGGTCCTTCACCAGCTGCCACCAAGATGAGGACCAAGTGATGGGCTTTGATGGTATTTCATCAAATCTGAATCCAGTTCAAATTCTTCTTGCAGGTTCCAAATCCCTGATCAGATCTCTTTGGTAGTTAGTTTGTTTGGTGGACTAAAGACATCTCACAGTGAATACGTCTCCTCTGGTGTCAGTGTCAGACCTGGACCACAGAGACTCTACAGGTCTTTCAGCTCATATCGAGTCTCTGTGGCCTTCATGAACCCTGTCCTGACTCAGCCTGCTGCTCACTGAGCTGCAGCTGCACCAGAGAAACTACACGCTGGAAATAAGATCTGCAGACGTCACCTCAGGCTGAGGGGTGTCAGAGACGATCTGAAGGAGATCCTGATCCAGTAATGAATTCACCGGCTGTCTGGCTTAATATATCCCTGTGGTTTACCAAACTGGATCCAGATCCAAACTGGATCCAGATCCAAACTGGACCCCGCTGTCACTACCACAACCAGGATGAAGAGTGTAAACGACTGGCCGCGTGTGTCGGGCGGGGAACGGACCTGTGACGTGTGGTTACGTACCGACGCGCTGCTGGAGGCGCTCTCCTCCTCGTTGTTGGTGGGCGGGGCCGCTCCTTTCCGGGAGCGTGGCGAGGAGGCCGGAGCCTTACGCCGAGACTTCGGAGGCTTTGCCTGAGAGTCCTCATATTCCTCCGCCAGCGCAAACAGGTCACTGAACCTGCAGAAAGGAGGGGCGTGGTGTGACATCATCCATCAGAGTGTGTGTGTGTGTGTGCGTGTGTGTGTGTACCTCATCTTGTGTGCTTCGTCACAGCTGGCCTGAACGTGCTGCAGAGCCTGAAGGATCGGAGTCTGAGTGAAGACTGAGAGACAAACAGCCGTCATCAAATATCAAGAAATATCAAGAAATATCAATACATCCATCAGTACTTATCAGTGTGTGTGTGTGTGTGCGTCTGCGTGTGTGTGTGTGTGCGTGCACTCACAGTTGTTCTTGGTGTTGCTCAGGCTCAGTCTCAGGTTGTCCATGTGCTCTAAGATCTGTTCCAGGGTCAGCTGAGCCAGTTTGCTGCTGGAACTCCGCAGACTGAAACAGACACAAGTCTTTCATGTGTATCCATGTGACAGGAAAC
>NC_055673.1:377500-387500 GCF_017976325.1 Chelmon rostratus | reverse complement strand
TGTGTGTGCGTGTGTGTTTGTGTTGGTTTGTGTGTGTGTGTTTGTGTGTGTGTGTTTGTGTTGGTTTGTGTGTGTGTGTGTGTGTGTGCTTGTGTTGGTTTGTGTGTGTGTTGGTTTGCTTCTGTGTGTGCGTGTGTGTGTGTTTGTGTGTGTGTTGGTTTGCTTCTGTGTGTGCGTTTGTGTGTGTGTGTGTGTGTTTGTGTGTGTGTTGGTTTGCTTCTGTGAGTGCGTTTGTTTGTTTGTTTGTGTGTGTGTGTGTGTGTGTGTTTGTGTGTGTGTTTGTGTGTGTTACCTTCAGTAGGGGGTGAGGGCGAGCTGCAGAACTCGGGGAATCTTTCTCTGAGCATCGATCGAAGCTCTCGGTCCAACTTTGGATTATCAAACAGCGGCGCGAGGTGACTGAGAGACGGTGATCAATAATCAATAATCAATAATCAGCAAGTCTGGGACTGACAGGGTGAACACTGTGTGTGTGTGTTTGTGTGTTTCTTACGCCAGCACTCTCTTCTCCATGATGAAGGTGAGCGAGTTAAAGACACCTTGACGGACCTGAGACTCCAACGGAGGAAAGAAGTGAGGGATGATCTGAGGAGGGAAGGAGACGAGGAAGGAGACATTACTTATTCTGTAATAGAATGTTTTCTATTCTGAGTAACTGTGTGGTGTCCCTGATCACAGAGAGCCCCCCCGCATTTACACCTGCATCAATATGAAAGGAACCAGATCCATTACTGCCAGTGTGTGTGTGTGTGTGCGTGCGTGCGTGTGCGTGCGTGCGTGTGTGCATGTGCGTGTGTGTGTGTGTGTCTCTGTGTGTGTGAGTGTGCGTGTGTGCGTGTGTGTGAGTGTGAGTGCGTGTGTCTCTGTGTGTGTGTGTGTGTGTGCGTGCGTGCTACGTGCGGGTGTGCGTGTTACCCTGCACATGAAGTCCAGCAGTGTGGCAGTGATGGCAGGATGAGGTTTCATGGAGTGATGCATCACCAGGATGGCGGGTTCTGACACACAGGAGCAGAAACAACAGCAACATGAGACTGGTGTGACTGAAGAGGAGCAGTGTGATGTTAGATCTTCCTCACAGCTTTAAAACACGTGTTCAGAGTTTAAACAGCCGGGGGTCCGTTCTCATCATCGTCCTGTTTACAGCAGCTTCTCAGAAGTTAATATGAAGCCTCGGCAGGCTGACGTGAGGCCTTTAAAACTGAAGCTTCACCACAAATACAGTCACTTCAGTGGATCCACTGTCGGGGTCCAGTTCCACTGTGGTGAACTTTGACCCCTGCTGACCAATAGCAAACCGTCCTGACAGAGCTGAGCTCTTGTGCTGTTTTACTGAGCTGCTGTACAAACTCTCCACAGCACAGACCTGGTTTAAACACAGCGAGGAGTCAGGAGGATGCTGCAAACACTCATTGTTAGCCACTGAGATAGCTAGCTCGTTAGCTTAGAGCTAAATTAACTCTTTACTGAAAGAAATGATGAACAATCCTGTAAACTAAACATCAGGAGGAGTAAACAGAGCAGCAGAGACGGTGACTGACTGACAATCATGTTACCAGTTACAGCAGTTCTGTGTGTGTGTGTGTGTGTGTGTGTGTGTGTGTGTCACCTATGTTCATGATGCTGTCTTTCTCAGGATTGAAGAACAGCCAATCGTAGAACAGAGCCAGCTTGGCGTTGGAGGCAGCAACATTCGACTGGAGAGACACAAATTGATCGATCGGTTATTCATTTTAACAGATGATGACTTTCAGAGATAACAACCTGAAGCCCCGCCCTCTTACTGTGCAGGTGGTGAGCAGCCAGCCAATGATGGCCCAGCGCGGCAGGATGTCAGAGCTGAGCACCTCATTGGACGGATGGACCACTCCACAGATGTAGCGAATGAGATCACAGCGCAGTGATTGGCTCTCTGCCGTGGACAAGTACTGTCTCTGAAACCAGTCCTGATAGCGCTTCTGCTGCCCAAAACGCACCTGTGCACAGGTAATATACAGCATCAGAGAGGTCAGAGGTCATCATCAGCGACACTCAAAGAGATCTCTGTCAGAGAGCTGGGGGTTTCAGGGCAGTAGATTTAGTAGATTTAGGCTGAGCTCAGTTGGAGTTTGGGTTACCCTGGAGGTCATGAACAGCAGTTTGGTCTCCATGTCAGGTGTGAGACGACAGGCCAGAAACTTCCTGGAGGTCCGAGCCGTCAGCAGCTGGAGGACACCTGAACACACGTCAACACACATCAGACCTCAGAGAGAACAGATGAACTGATCATCAGAGGACTTTCAACAACCGGCTCAGGACGTCCGCGACACGCTGAGACTGGGGACTGTGGGGAGTGCAGGTTTACCGGTGAACTGAGGACTCAGGACTTGTGGGTTGTGCAGCAGGTCTTTCCACACCAGCTCCATCTCTGGGATCCGAGCGACGTTCTGCAGCAGACGAACCAGATCTCTGCCGATGATCAAACACTCCATAAACTACATGCAGAGGGGGGGGGGGGCAGAGAGACAGGCGGGGGGAGGGAGGCAGACGGAGAGAGAGGGGAAGGGGGGGGGGGGGGGGGGGGGGGACAGAGAGAGAAGTCACCAGAGTGACATACAACTTTCTTCCTTCCTTCCTTCCCTCACTTCTTTCTTTCTTCCTTCCTTCCTTCCCTTCTTCCTTCCTTCCCTCCTTCCTTCCTCCCCTTCTTCCTTCCTCCCCTTCTTCCTTCCTTCCTTCCCTCCTTCCCTCCTTCCTCCCATTCTTCCTTCCCTCCTTCCTTCCTTCCTTCCCTCCTTCCTCCCATTCTTCCTTCCCTTCTTCCTTCCTTCCTTCCTTCCCTCCTTCCTTCCTCCCCTCCCTTCTTCCTTCCTTCCTTCCTTCCCTCCTTCCTTCCTCCCATTCTTCCTTCCCTTCTTCCTTCCTTCCTTCCTTCCCTCCTTCCTTCCTCCCATTCTTCCTTCCCTTCTTCCTTCCTTCCTTCCTTCCTCCCCTCCTTCCTTCCTTCATTCCCTCCTTCCTTCCTCCCCTCCTTCCTTCCTTCCCTCCTTCCTTCCCTCCCTCCCTTCCTTCCCTCCCTCCCTTCTTCCTTCCTTCCTTCCCTCCCTCCCTCCTTCCTCCCATTCTTCCTTCCTTCCTTCCTTCCCTCCTTCCTTCCTCCCCTCCTTCCCTCCCTCCCTCCTTCCTTCCTTCCTTCCTTCCCTCCCTTCTTCCTTCCTTCCTCCCCTCCTTCCTTCCTTCGTACCCTTCTTTCTTCCTTCCTTCCTTCCTCCCCTCCTTCCTTCCCTTCTTCCTTCCTCCCCTCCTTCCTTCCCTCCTTCCTTCCTTCCTTCCCTCCCTCCCTCCTTCCTTCCTTCCTTCCTTCCTTCCTTCCCTCCCTCCCTTCTTCCTTCCTTCCTTCCTTCCCTCCCTCCCTCCTTCCCTCCCTCCCTCCCTCCCTCCCTCCTTCCCTCCCTCCCTCCCTCCTTACCTTCTCCCTCAGCATGCTGATGCAGAAGTCGACCTCTTTCTGTCGCAGCGTGAGGAGGTTTGGCGCTCCGTGGTCAACGATGAGTCGGAGGTAGGTGTAGACAGACATGGCGATGAGCATCCCGCTTTTCAACACCCAGTCCCTGCAGAGAGAGGAGGAGGCAGCTGTTCACAGTGAACGCCCCCCACTGCTGCAGCCTCCCTGACTGGGAGGAAAACCGCTGCTTGCTTTGATTCAGCATGAGTTCAGGGTTAGAACAGGGCTGAGCAGCATCACGTTAAAATCTGTTTTCAGCTCGTTCCTGAGTACAGAAACATTCAGTAACTCCGTGCATCAGCAGGGCTCAGCTTCATATTCTCATCAATCATCCCAGTTTTCTACAAGTGACAATAAAAGTTTCTACAAGACAGACGATCAATACCCGTTCAGCTCTGATCTCACAGGATGAAGACTGATAGATATCATCTTCAGCATCTTAGTGATATGTAACTAACTTCTTTACCTGACATAAGTTAGCTCCGGTTAGCATCAGGAGTCTCACTTCATGCTATCTTAAAATAAAGATGGTGTTGTGGTGTTCCAGGAGACGAGACAGGTGACGTCCCCTCACAGACTCTAGCTGTGGTTGATCACTTCGCTCTGATGGATTCTGGTTTTCAGTAGTTTAGTTCACTCTGTGTGATCAGTATGTATTTAATATAAAGGATAATGTGTGTATGATGATAGAACAGGTCTGTACTCCTCATTTGAAGATTAACATCTGGATGTTTTGGAGTCACAGGTGCTCTGTCCCTGCAGTTTAACATTATGGACACATGTCCTTGAGGTTTGGATGGTGGTCTGTGTGCAGCATTAATGTCCTCTGTCAGTCACATGACTGTTTCAGTGATGGTCTGCACCGCCGGTGGTTGTTTTTAGAGATGCTAACAGACGTTTAACACTTCTGTGGTCTGTGCTACAAAACACAGAGCCTCTGTAGCAGCAGCGCTACATGCTAACACAGTGAAGCAGACGTTGAAGGTACATTCAGAAACACATCCTGTTTCCTCTGCATGCAGGCTAAACACCATCTGTTCAAATAGATTTCAGGTCGGACGTACTTTTGGTCCAGCAGGATGTCCAGGACGCTCTCAGCCAACCACAGGTTTTTAGTGGAAATGTCTCCTCCTACACATTAACACACAGAATGAACACACATCAGTTATGACTCCTGACCTGTACATACTGACACTGATGTGTATATACTGCATGTGCTGTCTGACCTGCGATCTGTTTCAGCAGCGTCATGACGACACCATCAGCTCCCATCATGCCGCTCTTCACCAGCTCTCTGACCAGCCACACCAGCTGCACACACAATCAACGCTTTCATTAAAATCATGTCATTAAAGTCACATCATCTGTTCTTTAAGGTCACTTCTTAACATCCTGAAAACATGTTTGTGTACTTTATGGATTTCTAAAAAAATAAAACCAGCTGTATCATTATCAGATCGTTACGATCTCAAATCTCAAGATCATCCTGAGAGACTATTGGTCAAACTCTACATGTGACCATGTTGACATGAATGGTGATTTGGAAACTGGGAAACAGTTTTTGTGATTCTATTGGTTAAATCAGCTCTTTCAAAGTAGGAAATCTGAAGAACACCTCAGCAACACTACAGGAACAGGTTTACAGCACTGCTGAAGGAGCGCCTGCAAGACTCAACTCAGGACAAAAACAAACACATCACTGCTGCACTTGTTCAGGTGTTCTGAAAGCAGTATCACTTCATATACACAGTACTTGATAACACAAATACTACATGTAACTGATTGTGTACCTGAGCTGGGTGTATTATTGTTTGTAACTGACTGCATACTCACTGTATTTTACAAAGAGACGCAACTTTTCTAGATGTGGGGTGGTACATGTGTATTTACCTACCTGCATTGTGTGTTAGTGTACCTGTTTACCTGTGAGTGAATCTGTACACCTGTGTGCATACCTGTATGCCTGTGTGGGTACCTGAATACCTGTGAGTGTACCTGCATGATTGTGTGTGTACTACTATACCTGTGAGGGTACCTGTACACCTGTGCGTGTACCTGTACACCTGTGTGTGTACCTGTATGCTTGTGTTTTTGCATAACTGTGAGTGTACCTGTATGTATACCTGTACACCTGTGTACTGACATACCTGTGTGTGTACCTGTATGCTTGTGTGTATATAACTGTATGCTGGTGTGTACTTGTATATTTCTGTGTGTACCTGAATACCTGTGAGTGTACCTGTACGATTGTGTGTGTACTACTATACCTGTGAGGGTACCTGTACACCTGTGCGTGTACCTGTATGCTTGTGTTTTTGCATAACTGTGAGTGTACCTGTATGTATACCTATACACCTGTGTACTGACATACCTGTGTGTGTACCTGTATGCTTGTGTGTATATAACTGTATGCCGGTGTGTACTTGTATATTTCTGTGTGTACCTGTATACCTGTGAGTGCACCTTAATTCCTGTGTGTGTGTTTGCATACCTGTGAGTTTACCTGTACTTACAGGTATGCACTTACATACCTATGTGTACCTTTATACCTGTGTGTGTACCTCTATACCCATGTACATTTTGTTTACCTGCGTTCTGGGGACATCCTGCAGTTTGAGGAACTTCTCCATCAGGATCTGGTTGATCTTCACCAGAATGACGTTCATCCCATCTCTGTTGACCAGTGTCAGGTCTCTGTAACACTGTCACCACACACACACACACACACACACACACACACACACACACACAGATGTCACAGTGATGTCACAGTGATGTCACAGTGATGTCACAGTGATGTCACAGATTAATAATGATGCAATGGTGACTCACCCTCTGGGCCTGGGTGGGCTCAGTGAGGACCTGAGTGAACAGACCCAGACACACCTCCTCATGCTGCTGCTGACCTTTACACACCTGCAGGCAGGTAACAGGAGATTAGACAAACAAAATCTACCACTTAGCAGTTATACAGTTTGTGTATCTTACTGTAAGTCTGCAACACAGGATGGATTTTCACCATGACAACAGACAATCATGTATTCTGATTGGCTGGAGTCAGTTGTCAGTTAGTCCAGGTTCATTTTGGTTGTCCTTTTCATGTTTGTGTTTCTTTAGCAGCTGTTGGTCATTTTATGTGTCATTCCACTCAGCTGACAGACAACAGGCGACAGACACTTGGCCTAACCCGACTAAAAATGACCAAATGACTGTTTATGCACACAAATACAACAGAAAACTGTAAGAAATAAAACTAAAACAGTCTGTTTACAAGTAAACTGATTTTATCCAAACTCGAATGAATGCACCTGCATTAGTTTATACGATGCTTCAGTGGTACTACACAGTCTACCCGAGGGGAATGTTTATTTGTAGAAGTTGGAGTATTTTTCACAGTTTTATTCGTAGTAGTGTTAGTAGTAATGTGAGTATTCGTCATAGTATTAATAGTAGTATTAGTTTTAACACTCTAGCAGTAGTTGTAGTATTCGCTGTTGTACTTGTAGTAGTAGCAGTACATGGTGGATTTCTTACGTTGGCAGTGAGCGCATCGTTGGCCTCTCTCTCTGACAGCCCATTGGTCAACGACTGGACGATTCCAACACAACGCTCCAATCTCTGCAAACACAACACACAAACACACGCACACAAACACACGCACACACAGCACAGGTAAATGTCAAGTCTTCATCCAAGTATAGCCACTAACAACACTATTAGCTCCAGTTTAAATGAAATAGAGCTCTGAGTCAGCTGCCTCTAAAACCAACCAGACTCAGATGATTCACCAAAAGACCGTGAACACACAGGTTACCAGCACTCAGTCTACCAACCAGGCCTAACGAGGCACACCGGCAGTTCACCTAGAGACCACAACCCACCAGACAATCACAGCTTATACTGACCATCTGCTCTGAAGGCATATCTGGATTAGTTAACAGCAATACAATTATTAGAGTAAAGGTCCAAAGTGAGTGCATGAACATGTTCAAGTCTGAATGTAACGGAGCTGTGCCACTCAGAGGCACTGAATGATTTAGAAACGCTGTAAACAGCCAGGACACAGGGTGTTAGCTGGACATACTGTAGCTGTGTGGTGACAACAGGGTATACACCCTCAGCTTGTTCCGCATCATCAGCATTTATCATTTTTTCTCTTTGTAGCCACTCGGGTGGTCCACAGACGTCAGCTGCTTCATCTTCATGAAGTCACTCAGAACTGAAGCTGCAGCTCAACATTGGATTCATGTCAGTGCG
Source organism: Chelmon rostratus (assembly GCF_017976325.1). Lineage (NCBI taxonomy): Eukaryota > Metazoa > Chordata > Actinopteri > Chaetodontiformes > Chaetodontidae > Chelmon > Chelmon rostratus. Next base: position 379,762 of record NC_055673.1, on the reverse strand, counting down.
AGGAGCTCCTGAATAACACGCTGATGCCTTCATTAATGCTTCTTTACATGCTGTAATGTTTTGTTGTCATCTACACACTGCACACTTGTAAATGTTGCTGTTCTTTAGTGTGTAACTAAGGCTTGTTTGTGTCTGTTGAACATATTTAGGTCAGAGTTTAACAACAGCTCAAAAGTCAGCTTCTCACTACTCACACTGCTACTGTAATGACCAAATATTAACAAAGATAAATAAAGTTTCATCTCATCTTATCGTATCCTACTTTTGACATGTGAAGCACTAGCACGGCGCATGCGCAAGTGTCACTTTTTAGCCTCATCCATGTTTACGTAGGATTAGCATGCTAGGCTAACTGTCCGTCAGCTGTGTGACTATATATTCGCACTGTGGCGTCTTTCGGAGCTCAAAGACACCACAAACACACCCCTCACTCCTCTCACACAATACTTTGAAAACAACAACAACACAACGTTTGTACAGAGTACCGAATGGCCATACTATGCTAAAGATGCTAGCCACCTGATAGCCATGCTAACTAGCATGCTAGCTGCCGTGCAGGATCACAAAAATGGTTCCATGTCTTTGTATCAAAAAACAAACTGCTCTCTAACTGCTGATATCTGCCAGTAAAGTCACTCTAACCTGGTTAATCTCGGGTTATATGTGCTCTCTGGGCCGTTAAACCGGGTCAGCCTACCTCCTCCAGCTCGTCTTTGGCGTCCAGCTGGGTGGACACCAGTAGCCGGCCCTGCGGCTTCGCCTTAGCCGGTGCAGGCTCCATCTGCTCCCGCCGCGCCTCGCCGGGCCCCGCGGAGCTGCGAAGGATTGGGACTCCGGGTTCTGAGGGTGGGGGGGCAGGGGGATGTAAATATTTCTGTAGGTGTACCAGAAAGTTCGGTGCTCCTGTCACTGCTGGAGCGTCCGTGTGAGACAGGTTGGACGGTAACTGTGTTTTTAAAACTTATTTTGGGTCAGCTCTCTCTCTCTCCGACTATAGTAACATAACGGACATCCGCAACACCAAGCGGAGGGAGGAGCGGCGTCCACACGGCCTGCTGACCAATCATTTTACTGAGACCTCTGAGTGAAACACGTATGGACCAATGACAGGAGAGAAAATCTGGAGCCAATCCCCGGCCTGCTCTGCTGAATACAGTCTGCATGGCAACCTTTTATAACTTGTTTATAACTAACAAGTACATCAAAGTCTTTCCAAGACCTGGTTTTTGTGTCTCAGACATTTCACCATTTCTTCTTTTTGATAAATATTTTGATTTTTCATACTGCCAACTTCAACTTTTTTGTTCAGCGTTTGTCTCGCGGACTTTTTTTTTCTCCTGGAGTGTTGGAATAGTTCCGCCCTACTGTGCTGTGATTGGCTAGTACAATTGTGCTGTGATTGGTGAGTACTGTTTCCTCGCTTTCTGCGTGGAGCCTGAAACCCTAAAGTTGAAGCTTTGTTTGAGGTGAATCAGACCGACGCTGCGCAGGTGCGCGTCGGTCTGATTCACCTCAAACAAAGCTGCCGTCGTCATTACATGATGGTCAGTGATTTTGTCCGACCTGCTCTGGAGGCTCGACTGCGTGAGACTTAAAAATCTCGCGAGACAAAGACGCGCGCACCGGTGAGAGCTGAGCGCTTATTGGAAGCTATTGTTGAAACAAACTAACAGTGAAACGACGCTTTCGTATTCATCATCGTCATTTTCATGAACATCCCACAATGTTTGCCTACAGGAAGTTCAGCAGGAACAGCTGTTTTACTGACAACATTTCTGAGTGAAAGAAAAGTTCATTCACTTCCTGCATTGATCTGTTTTAAATGAACACAAGTCACATCATCTGTTGTGAGCTACACACAAAACTGAAAACCATTAAGAAAACTGAAGAAGTCAACTGACTGACTAGCTGTTTCACACAGGACACAAAGTCCAGTCCTCTGGGGGACAGTCCTGTGTGGACCCGTTCTTCACCATGTACCAATTATCATCAAGGATGCGCTGAGGTAATGATGACAACTAGCCAATCACAGGACACAAACTCAGGTAAACCATGATGAAATACATGAAAACATCAAGTGACAACAAGACGCCTAGAGTGTGGTTAGCCATTGTTAAGACCACCATCGTCCTGGGAGATCAATGTTTCTCGAAGCTTGTGTGTTCATGAAATCACCTGTCAAAGACGACCCCACCACCACTTCCTGTCTGTGCGTAAACAGTGTTGTCGGACTTCTGGTCCCACATCTTGGGCCTGTGAAGA